>NW_028044045.1:0-9451 GCF_054177405.1 Leptonychotes weddellii
ACTCCAGGATCATGACCTGAGCTGAAGGCAGTCGCTTAACCAACTGTGCCACCCAGGCGCCCAGTAACATCAATATTTTAAATGGTAGTTTTTAAATATTTGCTTTTGCTAAAACAGTACGAAGATATACATGTGTTGTTGCTTCACTTAGAATGCTTCCAATAAATTAAATTAGTCTCCGAACTCTTTCTTTTATCAACATTTCTAAGGTAATTAATAACTCTTGTTAATAAGGTAAAAGTTTAGAAATTAACACATATTGGTAAATTCATCACTTAAACATAATGGATGACATTTAAAATTATGTGGTACAATAAATCACCTGGATATTCTTTTTCATTGTAAACCAACTTTAAGCACACATTTTGAAGCATAAATATTTTATCACATTGCCATCAATGGAAAAGCCTCTTGATGTTGAAACCACTATTTAATGGCTATGGAGGATAGTTGTATCTGAGGAAACTCATTTATGCCTTTCAGGCAACCATATAGGTGAAAAAATGTTTTATACCTTTAAGTTATGACTAATTTCAATATTATTTTTATTCTGTTTGTGCCTACATACAAACTATGTCCGTCAGTCTTTCTAAAATTAAACCAGCTGTCAGATATATTATTAAAATAGTTAGGTGAAGGTCAAATCTTGATTTTAAACTTCTTTGCGTATTTGTTTTATAGAAAATTCTTTGTATTATGTTTGCCTGCCAAAGGCCACCTGTACTGAACTGAAAAGACATGACTAAAATGCACAAATTGTATTACTGATGAGAGAAGAACTGAATGTGATAGACCTACATGATGGGAATTATCAGAAGAACCCACTCAGTGAGAGGGCAGGGTATTTTTATGAGTTGTCACTGTGACCTATAAACCTATAGGCCTTGGAGAAAGCAGGGCACACAGAGAATTTTGAAAAACCTCACATTGGTTTCAATATTTCTATACCGTGAGTCATTGCCCTAGAACACTAGTTTTCAAACGTTAGGAATCAAATCAGATCACTTGGAGGACATGTTAAAACTCCGATTTGTGGCCCAACCCCAGGATTTCTGGGTGGACTCTCAGAATTTACATTTCTAGTAAGTTCCCAGGTTCTGTGGATGTGGCCGGTCCAGGACCCATATGCTTAAGAACCACTGCCCTAGAAGGTCCTGCTTTTCTAAGGCACAGCCATCCTTGCAAGACCTTATCCGGGGGTGGGGGGTGGTTTTTTTCTCCATAGATGATTCTACTCTCTGGATCTTCAATTGATATTAGGCACTTAGGCCTGCCTTTTTGCATACTAGAAAGATAAAGGACTGACAATTTTTACATTTTTTTAATTTAGTATCTATGATATAGTAGACATGGGGACACTAAAGTGAATTAGCTGGGTCCTTTCTTTTAACCTAGTATAACCTAGTGCAGACTAGTGGGGTTATAAAGAGATAAAACATGATAAAAATGATAAGCCCGGGCACCTGGGTGGCTCAGATGGTTAAGCGTCTGCCTTCGGCTCAGGTCATGATCCCAGGGTCCTGGATCGAGTCCCGCATCGGGCTCCCTGCTAGGTGGGGAGCCTGCCTCTCCCTCTGTCTCTGCCTCTCTCTCTCTCTCTCTGACTCTCATGAATAAATAAATAAAACATTAAAAAAAATGATAAGCCCATGGTAAAGAAATGTTCAAGGAATATAGAGCATACAAGTAATGCAACATGAAATCTGAAGCCAAAAAGGCTTTGTGAACAGTTGACTGAAAGGTTATATCTTAAAAGATGAATGGCAATTACCCAGTGAAATAGTTTTAACAATGGAATACTCTGTGATGTAATCTATCCCATTTTTCTGATATATGTGAAAAAAAATAAGACAAAAAGGAGTTTTCTATTATAATCTCCCCACAAAATAGTTGACTCTGGTCTATGCTCTGTTCTTTTTTTTTTTTTTCCTTTTTATAATCTTGCCCCAATCTGAGTGTAAGTTTTTTGTTTGTTTTGATTTTCTGTTTGTTTTTTAAGTTGAGTTGGAGTTATATTTGTATTTCCTGTCTGATTCTAACTTCATTTTAAAAAGTTTAAGATTAAAAAAAAATGTTTAAGGTTTCTTGACTCACACTTAGAAAAAATTGCATCTTCAAAAGTTCCAAATAAATTCCAAGGTGTTGTTTTTCAAATATAAACACAGAGAGGCTCACTCATATCTCTTACAGTGGCACGAATACCAGGACATGGATATCACTGAGGGCCACCTTAGAGCCTGCCTAACACAGTAGCATATAAGCTGAGGTCTTACTGCCAATGCAGAAAAGAGCCATGACAAAGCCAGAAATAACAATATTTCAGACAAGACAATGACATCATGTAGTTTGTAAAACCACTTTAACCAAACTGTATTTATAGACTTGGGAAACACACACACCATGCACAAATATTTTTACCTGTGCCCCTGCCACTCTGGGGGTGGCCCTGTCTCAAGGTCTAATGTGCTTTACTTATTATTCTCCTTCAGCTTCTTCCCTGGCAGTTTCCCCTGACATAGCCTCTTTCTGCTCAAGTCACCACACTTTGCCAGGTTACCTTTTGAGCCAATCTGAGCTGTACTACTCTCCTTGTAGTCTACTTGGCATCTTTGCCTTTCTAAACTCCGAAAATGCCGGCCGCATTCCAAAACCATGTTTTGCACTCTTCTCTGTTAGCACTATGTGGTGGTCCTACATGTGCGTGCAGCTGAGTGATATCTGGTGCATCAGCTGTCTCTATGAATCATTCTCCTAAAATATCCCTTATTTTGAACACGGGGAGAGAAGGGAAGATACCACAGCATTCCCCATGGAGTAAGACATCCACTTTTTTTTTTTTTAAGAACCAAATTATTTTTAATTTCTTATATTTATATACATAGAAGAATGATGACTGATATGTCAGGAGAGCAAAATCAGTTTTCCTAATTCAGAGTATTCTTATAGATGCATATGGCATCTCTATTTAGAAGGAGGAGGTACTTAAACACTAAGACAAAAATATTCCTGTGTAACCTCCTGCTACAGTATCATAAGTAAAACCTTGATGAGAAAGTTTGGTAGAGTAAATGATAGATGGATAGATAGATAGACAGATGCCATAGAGATTTATCTTCCATATTTTAGGTTATTTAAAGAGAATTTCCTATGTATAGAATTACTGGATAAATATATATGAAACATCTTAAATCTCTTCATAAAAATAATTTTTAGAAGAGACCTTGGAAGATTATCTTATGAAGAACACAACTAAAAAATAAAAACACTCAGAGAATCAGAGAGAAATAATGAAATCCAGGGTGGTATAGTGTAAATATTCCTAAAACAATAAAGAACTTCCACAGGGCATGAGACAGGAAAATATAAGTCAGCTTAGGATACCATTTTTAAAGATCACGGAATTGGAATATAATAAGTAAGAACAACCCTCATACATTTCAAGGATGAACTTCCTTCAGCATTGGGGTAGAGAGCCAATACTTGGATCATAAATTTCTCTTCAAATGTCCTCTTGGAAGATTCTCTTCAGCATTACATCTTGTCCTATTTCTTCTCATTTTAATGCAGTCCACTGTTGACGTTGTTGCTGATCACTGCCTAGAATGATAGGTTCGCCCCTCAGAGGATTTTACCCCTCTCCACAAGTGTCTGAGAGAGTTCTGTGAAAGGCAGTTCTCTCTCTTCTGTCCTTTTCCAAACTTTCTTACTCTCCTGTTTACTTTTCCAAATAATTTTATTTTTCCTCATTCAAGATTCCATATGCATATCAGTCATTCTTGCCCTGACATTCCTTGTTTTCTTACACAGAAATATTACTAATCTATAAACAAAAAATAATAATTACCTAAAACTTTATTTCCTCTCACCAGTGTGGGCAATGGCACCGAATTTATCTTTGTATACTGACTTGCTAAGATTTCCTTCTAATTTTAAAATCATAAAAAAACAGTATCTCACTGTAACTAGGAAAGTGAACATGATTTATAATGACAAATTTAAGTGTCAGGAGATCCTTATTTCTGAATGAAAGCAATATTGAAAGATTCAAAAAATTTTCTAAGAAAACTAACAAATTTACATGCAGTTGTACATAAAGAGAATAAACATGTTCTCTAGAAAGAAAAGAAACGTCTAAGTACAATCAGTAAGAACAACTAATGTCTCAGGAAAAATAAAGGGCTTAATTTTTTTTTTTTTTCTCTACACACTTAAAAAAAGAAAGAAGAAGAAGTTGGACTCTGGATGTTGCTCATTAATAAAATGAAAATGTAGAACACTGATATAAAGTTTTGGTTGTTTAACTAAAGTAAAATTGTAAAATTTCTAAATATTTCATAAAGCATTAAATTATATAATGTTAAAAGTATAAAGTATAAAAGACATATGTATCTGTATGAGAAACTAAACTGGTTGAAATTTCTAAAGAAGCAGATTAACATGGAAATACCATCTGGCTGAGTGATGATGTACTTCCTGTTATATGAATCCTAGAAAAATTAGAAAAGCTGACACTAAAATATGCATAATGCTATATTGTTTTGAATAATGACATTATAAATGATAGTTAACACATTTTGACTGCTTTTTATATAGCAGGAACTGGGGTAATTATTTTATATGTAAGTCTTGAAAATCAGAAGATTTTAGATTCAAACTACGTGTGCCATTTATTATATGATCTGAGGCAATAACTTAATCCTTGTAAAATTCATCTTTAAAGTGTGGTGATAATAGCAAATAGCAAGAAGTGTGGTGTCTAAATTAAATGACACAATACACATGGAAATATCTGGTAAGAAATGGGTTCTCTTTAATTAGCATTTCTAATTTGCAGGAATAGGGTGAAGCCTGGTTAATTTTTAAAACTCAATAGTTTCAATATTTATATTTATTTTAAACTTTGCTGCTACTCTAAATGTTAAAACTAAAATAAATTTCAAAAAAAGCCAATTGCTAAGGGTTATTCAAAGGGAAATTATATAAGCAAGGATATTAGTTTATAACTATGCTGCATATATTAAGTCAATACTGAATGCCTGCCTAAAGACAAAAAAAAAAAAAAGCCAAATCTCAAAAAAAAATGTCTCCTATGATTAGGAATGTTCAAGACATAGATGAAACACTTAAAAAAAAAGTGAAGGGATTCTGGCTGCAGTTACAAGTCTTTTGTTCTTTTTTTTTTTTTGATTCTGAGAAGATTAGGCACTGGAAAGATGAAACTTCATAATTGAGGGAAAATATAATTGAGACAGCAGGTTTAGAAAAAATAAAGAGCCAAGAAAAGATGATTTAGGCCAGATATAACTCTCTCTCTCTTGAGTAAGTAAGGTGGTTCATGTGTGAACTCATGTGGAAACTTTAACAGAGAAAGTAAAAGGAGAAATCCTCTCTTAATTCATTATATCACTTTACTACTGCATGCAAACAAGAAAACTACAAGGAAGCAGTTTTAATGGTAGCAGCAGATGTTATTTATTTCAGTTTTTGGCTTAAAAATCACCCCAAAATGAGTGGCATAGAACAACCACCATTTTATTGTGTTGGGCAGGAATCATGATAGGGCACATCTGGGAAGACATCTCTATTTCATACCTGGGACCTCAGTTGAGAGACTCAAATGGCTGTGGGTGACTTATACAACAGAGGGCGAGAGTTATCTTAATGCTTCATTCCCATTTCTGTCATTTAGGCTGAGATGATTTATAGGCCACAGTCAGCTATGAATGGTGACCTACATGTGGTCTTTACATGTGACTTGAGCTTCCTCACAGCATGGTGATCATCTAGAGGCTGAACTTTTTACATGGTGGCTGAGGGCTTCAAGAGTGAGTATTCATGCAAACAAGGCAAAGACTAAAGGTTCAGGTAAAGGAGATATAGAGTGTACCCCTTCTTGGGCGGAGAGTAAAAGACGTAGTCATATGTTAAAAACACCATACTGCTTTGTGCCACATCCCCTCAGTCTGTCTCTGATTTCAGATTTATGTGCTAAAGGCATAATACCTGTGGTGTGGGTTCGATGGTTTACTAGGAGAACTCACAAAACTCAGAAACACTATTATAGAAAAAAAATGTATTAACTGGCATTGGTCAGTTCAGATATATAAGATATTAAACTATGAGAATTAAATATTTTAAAGAAAATAATAATAAAATAAGATACCTTGGGCCTCCAAATTAAAAAAATACATACACCCAAATCATAGATAAAAGAAAGAAAATCACAATGACAGTATATATCTCCAGGACAACGTGCACAAAAAATACAGCAGTTTAGCAATACATCTCCAAAACTCATAAAATGAGTGAGCTAAGGATTACACACTTAGTTGAATTTGCCTTTGGTCATCAAGGTTACAGAAAACCACATTTAAATGTGCAGGAACACAGGGAATAATGTACCTATGAGCCCTTACTTAGGAATCTCACCTAGTGCCTAGAGTTTGGAATCCAGTGTCCATTCTCTAGTAAAAGGGACACTGGGCAATAATGACTGATTACGGGATCTGCGGTAGGTAAGGTACAAAGAGATCCTGGGATATTTCTTACTTGAGAACAAGTAAGAGAGCAAAGAGTAGTGAGCACATATACAAAGGATACAGGATCCAGTTTGAAGGAGTTGATATGTGCAAATTTTGGGACAATTTGAGCATCAAGAAGACTAATGTCTTCAATTGACTGTCACGTAGGAATAAATATAAAAAACACTGTGAGTCCATATTGATTACATACAAAAAGAGAAAAAGGACAGAAAAAACTTACCTGATAGCATTTGTAGTGATTATATCATGTCCTTATTCTGGAAATTGCTAATTAAAAGAAACAAATCAAACTCTAATTCTCATCCTCAGTTGATGAGAACAGCTCTTCTAATGGAAGAATGCCAGCTAATTAATAAAGAAAAGATAACAGATTTTTTTTTTTAAAGCAAACATCTGCAGCCCCTGATAAGTAGGTGATTCAGGCCATGATCATCAATAGATGTTGAAACCATTAGACAGTCACATAGTGCTAGAATAAAACCGTATACATTTTTTTGCTATTCACAAGCTGAAATTAAATTTAAAGTATTTAAGGTATCTTTCAGTACTTACCTTAAACACACAATAGTGTAGCTTTGCTAATAGAGTGTCCACCAGCCTAATGTGTTTCCCGATGTCACGTCACCTGTGAAGAGTCCACTCCAGATGAAGTTTCACCTGAACCTAATCAGTTCTTTAAACCTAACTTCCAGTTCCTCGAAAATTCAAGACATGGAGAGATCAGTTTAATACCCAGGTGCACAATCAGACAAATCCAAACTACATGACATTCTACAATACAAAAGTCCTTGTTTCTTCAAAAGGTAATGCCATGAGGAAAATGTAAAAGGATGGTCTCTTTCTAGATTCAAGTAAGCTAAAAAGATATCCAGTATACAACGTGTGCATGTTGAAAAAAAGCATAAAAATGGTATTTTTGAGATAATTACAAAAATTTAAATATGGACTGGATGTCAACTGTTTAGAGAATTTATTTATTTATTTATTTTTTGCTTAAATGGTATCATTTACTTAGAAAATATCCCTATTTTTAGTAGATGCTGCTAGAATTGGTGCTTCAGGTATATGTAGCAAATGTGGCAGTGTGTTAAAAATGACTGAATCTTTTTGATGTGCATATGGGTGTTCATTGAAATTTTATTTTTATTTAAATATTTAAAATAAAGTTTGTAATTATCAGGATGCTTAAATTTATTTATTTAAAAATGTTGAAAATAAAATATGTTGCCTCTAGCTTCTCAGTCTCCATTAAATTCTTCACCTTGCTGTCAGAATTAACTTACTAAAACATAGGTCTGATTAAGCTATTTGTTCCTCGAGACTTAGCTTAAATAGCACCTCTTCTGAGAAGTTTTATTTAACTCCTCAGGAATAATCTATTGCTTTGCTTTTTTTTTTAAATATATTCCCTCTATTTTGTGTCATAACAACTACATAGTTGATATCCTTAGTCTAGTTTTTAAATTTTTCTTTCCCAACTCTAATTAATGTCTTTTGGTATGCAACTGAACACTTGAGATTTTGTCTGCTAAAACTCAACATTTAGTTTTATAATATCCAAGGTTATGAAGTTAGAAATTTCAACAATTATGACGTTATTCAATATCAATATGTAGGTGTTCAATTTGTTGAACTACCATTTCATATTTTATATATTAAAAATAATAAGCACATTGTTATAAGCATATCTAAAATATTCTTGGGGTGCCCAGGTGGCTCAGTCAGTTAAGTGTCTACCTTCAGCTCAGGTCATGATCCTGGGGTCCTGAGATCGAGCCCCATGTCGGGCTCCCTGGTCACTGGGGAACCTGCTTCTCCTCTCCTTCTGCCCCTCTCCCCTGCTTGTCCTCAATCTCTCTCTCTCTCAAATAAATACATTAAAAAATAAAAAATAAAAGAAAATCTTCTTAAACATTTTAGCATTTTATTTCTAAGCATTGAATCAAACAAAAATACAACTTAATTAAAAAGTCATTATTAGCTATTGTATCAAATATGAAACATAAGTTTCATAATATATATTGAAAAATAAAAAAATTCCTAAAGGTCTAGTATATTACTTTAAATATTGGCAATATCTACATAAAAGTTACTATCAAACATGATACAGCCTAATACATATATTTTGACATAAGTTATGAAAATTGATACTCAGAGAGGTGTAAGCTTTTTTATTTCAAAATGCCTTGGTAATAATATAGAAATTTTATGCTAAAACCACAAATATTTTGAAAGACCCTTTTGGCAGTGTTTTCCTCCTGAGTTGTTTTTAAAATAGTGTATAATAGATGTGAGATAATATCCCTCAATAATAGAAGAAATTCTGAACACCTAAGCTACTCTAATATTATTTCTGCATCTGGATCATTGATTCCATTTCTGTTGGCTTCTTAGGCTCTTACTATTACTGACAGTTTAATACCATCCTTTGTTGAGAGAAAATTTAGGTAATGAAAGTTTTGCATTTAATTAGCTCTCATGGATTTTATAGTCTGGATGACAAATCAATTCCCTTAATACACAAAACTAAATGAAAAACAAACACTACCTCATCTAGTCTATTGATTTCCCCCATGTTTTTGCTGTCTCACTTTTATTTATCTATTGTTTATATTTTTCTTGTCATGCTTGAATTGAAGCCTAAGCTTCCAGCCACAGTTGCCACCATTCGAGCTCGTCCTAAAAGTGAAATGAAGTATGTTCCACTCGCTGACCTTCCTGGCCTTCGCTTGGAATTAGGTAACATACTGGGGAGGGTACGTGGTCTGTTAAGCGCTGTGAATTGTGCAGGACTGTTGAGTCTCAGATCTGTACCTCTGAGACAAATAATGCAAGATATGTTAAGAAAAAAAAAGAAGAAGAAGAAGGTAGCGGGAGGGGAGGAATGAAGCGGGGGAAATCGGAGGGGT
>NW_028044046.1:0-444 GCF_054177405.1 Leptonychotes weddellii
AAGTGGTGTGTATAAGGTAAATGATGATTTTAGGAGGAAAAAAAAAGAGACACGGGACACAGGAAAAAAGGTGGTGGTATATATGTAGAAATCATGTATAAATAAAAATAAAGCAATTTTTTATCGTCATCTTAATGTAGATTGAATGTTCTCTTAAAATGCATAGCCTAACTTTTTTGACTTTGTTACTCTGAGGTCTCTTTTAGTTTTATACCATCTCTTATTTTGACATTAATTTTCTTGTCCTTTTTTTTTTTTTTTTAAAGATTTTATTTATTTTTTAGAGAGCGAGCGAGAGAGAAACAGCATGAGAGGGGAGAGGGTCAGAGGGAGAAGCAGGCTCCCCGCTGAGCCGGGAGCCCGATGTGGGACTCGATCCCAGGACCCTGGGATCATGACCTGAGCCGAAGGCAGACGCTTAACCATCTGAGCCACCCAGGCGCC
>NW_028044047.1:0-444 GCF_054177405.1 Leptonychotes weddellii
CTACCTGCGTGCTTTGTTCCTTCACGACCCTACACCTCTCCCTCCAGAGACAGTTGAACACTGCACTGAATTTGGTGCTAATCATTGACTGGCCATATAGCTTTAGTACATGTATTTATAAATAAACAATACAATATTTACTCTTGATTGGTTTTGAACTTTATATAAGGAGTCTCAGTTTGCATTTCCCGGCTTACAAATGAAGTTAAACCATCTTCTCTTACACACATTTGCTGTTAATATCATCTCTTTGGTAACATGACTTTTCCTCATTTCTTCTGTTGGGTTGATGATCTTTTTTTAAAATGATTTGTAGCAATTTTTAAGACATACAGATGGCTAACAGACACATGAAAAAATGCTCAACATCACTGGTTATCAGCGAAATACAAATCAAAACCACAATGAGATATCACCTCACACCTGTCAGAACAGCTCAAATCA
>NW_028044048.1:0-444 GCF_054177405.1 Leptonychotes weddellii
ATCACCACCATCACCATCATCTCCACCACCATCACCATCTCCACCATCACCACCATCATCACCACCATCACCACTATCACCATCTCCACCATCATCACCACCATCACCATCATCTCCACCATCACCATCACCATCTCCACCATCACCACCATCACCATCTCCACCATTATCACCACCATCACCATCATCTCCACCATCATCACCATCTCCACCATCATCACCATCATCACCACTATCACCATCTCCACCATCACCACCACCATCACCATCTCCACCATCATCACCACCGCCATCATTATCACCACCACTACCACCACTTCCACACCACAAGTTACAACCTATGTGAAGGTCAGGACTCAGTTACTCCTGTGAACTATTGTATTCTTAATGCCAGGTATGGATTAAATGCTTGGATCATAGTATGAGTGAATGAGGAAGGGAAGG
>NW_028044050.1:0-444 GCF_054177405.1 Leptonychotes weddellii
CAAAGGGTCCTCAACATGGTGTATTCAGCAGAGGGGCCTCGGGGACCTCAGGTCAGGGAGGAAAGGGAGGGGAAGCGAAGGGGTCAGCTCCATCCCTCCCTCTCTCCCCACCCCCCACCCCCCGCCCCGCTCCCTGCTATGCTAGTCTGGTTCTATCTATTCTATGTATTTATTTGAAACAAGGTCGGGGGGGGGGGGGTTGGAGAATTCTGTCCACAGCTGATTGAATTCCAATCTTGACTAACAGCCCCGTTTTACCAAGAGGACAGGGGGTTCGGGAACATGCCCAAGGTCCCTGAGCTTGTGGGGGTAGAGCCCCGGAATCTGGCTCTGTGACACCAGGGTGGTGTCCCCCACCGAGCCTCCCTCCCCAGGCAGCGGCGGGGAGGCCTGTTGCTGATCGGGCCCTGGGCGTGCGTGGGAAGGGCTCTGCACCCAGCGCCG
>NW_028044051.1:0-444 GCF_054177405.1 Leptonychotes weddellii
ACCAATATGCTTCTCTGGTCAGATTGACCTTTTACTGTACAATGGCTATTTCAAATTTTCTTTATTCTTCTCAAATGTCTGGTTCTCCCATATGTTCTTTCACTTTCCCATTTTCTGCAGATGACTTACCTCAGATTCGAATGCTCATTTACCTTACTACCAAATATAAATTGGTACCCTCCTTACCATTCTCCTCTTTCATTAAGATGAAGTTGCTTTTGGTAAATCTGATGTTAATCCCACTGCCTTCACTAGCATTGGGTGAATTATGGTTATCGTTTCTCTCCCTGTGGACCCAACCTCACACTGGTAACAGATCTTCCCAATGACTATTTAAAATACTCCATTGTCCTTTTTTTTTTTATATATAATGTATTATTTGTTTCAGAGGTACAGGTCTGTGATTCAACAGTCTTACACAATTCACAGCGCTCACCATACCAC
>NW_028044052.1:0-444 GCF_054177405.1 Leptonychotes weddellii
ACTAAACTTGGAATTGGGGAGGAGAACCATCCAGGTTGAGTGCTCTATCCTTGCCTTTGTGGCTCTTCTAGACTCCAATTTGTCCATCAGTCCATTCTACCATCTAAAGTCCAGCTGACAGTCATTTGTTTTCATAAAGTTTCTTCATCCATAGCAGGCCAGCTCTACCCAGACTTCAGTGTGGAAGCAGGCAGCTCTCGTGTCTCTTCACAGCCATGTTTGTTTCTTTCTGGAATTCAGTTCTCAAGGTTTCCTTCTGTCCTCTTCTCTTCCCACCCTTAGAAAAGTGTAATTTTGTCTTGATTTCTCTTGCCTCCATGGGAATGAAGGTCTTTCTCATCCAAATATGAATCAGAAATCCCTTACGCGTGGCGTTTTGCTACATGCTTTTTCCATCAACAGTATGTGATGGGTATCTTTCCTTGTGAAGGCAAACAGGTTTAC
>NW_028044053.1:0-444 GCF_054177405.1 Leptonychotes weddellii
CTACCTGCGTGCTTTGTTCCTTCACGACCCTACACCTCTCCCTCCAGAGACAGTTGAACACTGCACTGAATTTGGTGCTAATCATTGACTGGCCATATAGCTTTAGTACGTGTATTTATAAATAAACAATACAATATTTACTCTTGATTGGTTTTGAACTTTATATAAGGAGTCTCAGTTTGCATTTCCCTGCTTACAAATGAAGTTAAACCATCTTCTCTTACACACATTTGCTGTTAATATCGTCTCTTTGGTAACATGACTTTTCCTCATTTCTTCTGTTGGGTTGATGATCTTTTTTTAAAATGATTTGTAGCAATTTTTAAGACATACAGATGGCTAACAGACACATGAAAAAATGCTCAACATCACTGGTTATCAGCGAAATACAAATCAAAACCACAATGAGATATCACCTCACACCTGTCAGAACAGCTCAAATCA
>NW_028044054.1:0-444 GCF_054177405.1 Leptonychotes weddellii
CAGGACAATGTCAGAAGCAGGGCAGCATGGACGGTCCTTGGCATCAGCCTGTCCTTTCAGGTTATGAAATGCATTCCCATCGGCGTCCTCCTTGACTCGTTCTCCTGGCAGCACCGTCGTGGGGAACGCGGGACGGAAGACGTCATTCCCATCGGACAGAGAGGAGACGGAGCTCAGCAGAGACGGGCAGCTTGCCCCGGGTTTCCTGGCTCGTGCTTCTCCCCCAGTCCAAAGCCCTCTGCCTAAAAGACAAACGCCCACCATGTAGTGCTCTGTGCAAGTGAGCTGTGGCGGCCTCGAGAATGGGCCCTTCTCTGAAATCCATTGCACCATGACAGCTGGGCTCAATTGCAGCCCGACGCCAAGGCCATGCTTCCTACAGACAGCTCTTCGCCAATGAATGAGCCCAGCAGGGACACCCCGACAGACCCATTTCTGGGAAAC
>NW_028044055.1:0-9450 GCF_054177405.1 Leptonychotes weddellii
CATCATCAGCACCATCACCATCACCACCATCATTACCATCATAATTTTCCAGAAAATATTAATATCTGCATTCCTGGCCTTCCTGCAAGTATAGTATTTCAATACCAAAGTTGCCTCTAACATTCAGAGACACAAGTTTCTAGGCCAGTGACTTCCGAAAGCTGGAATCTTGAGTTCTTCCTCAAACCTGCTCCTTGCCCAAACCGCCTCCTCTCAGTAACTGACATCACCATCCATTAACCGGGTAGTCATCCTCTTGTCCTCTTCCTCTTGTACCATCTACAAGTCCTGTGAGCTCTACCTGCAAAGTGGAGCCCGATCCTCCACCTCATCGCCCTCACCTACGTCCAGGTCTGAACCGCCCCATGACTACTCGCACACCTGCAGTCGCACCTCCGGGCCAGGGCGTGTCCTCCTCCTCTGACCCCTCTCGGAGCCACCTTCCTGTCTCCCCACAGCAGCTGACGGGCTTGGGGGAGCAGGAAGCACCTGACGTGCCCTCCTTGTAATTGCCCCCAGGCTCTCACCCTAGCGAGGACAGTTCTCGATTTCTCACCTTGGTGTTCAAAGGCCACGGTCTTTAGACCTCATCTCCCACCACCCTCCTCCTGTCCAACACCCTCCACCCACCCAGCCCCTCTCTCTTCCTCAAACCCACCACACAAGGTATCAGGACACCCACACTCTGCCCTTCACATCCTTTGCCCAGATTTCCCTATGTTTTGTTCCCCTTTTACACACAAGGTCAGCAAGCATTTTCAGTAAATGCTCCATGGGAGATATTCTCCATAAGCCCCACGGCCTCAGCTCAGCTATTCCCACAAAGCAGCCACGGACAAATGGGCTGTGTTGTGATAGGACTTTAGGGACACTGAACTCTGAATTTTAAATCACTTTTACATGGCATAGAATAGTCTTCTTTTGATTTTTTTCAAAAATTTAACAATAAAGAATTTTCAAATAATAATAATATATAAATATATAAATAATAATAAAGACTTTAATTATATATAAATAATAATAAAGAAAGAATTTTCAAAAATTTAACAGTAAAGAAGCTCGAAGATAATAGAAAAACCCAAATCCCATGGGATGTAGCCTGCTGACCCCCGGTATAGACTCTGCTCGAGCAGGAACACATGGAGAGGCCATCCCAGCCCCCCTATTTGAAATAGGGTCCCCCTCATCATTCACATGCTATTGTCTTGTCCTGCTTGAGGATTCGTGGCACTTGCTTCTTCCTGACAGCTACTGTGTGATCTCAGGCTGGTTTCCTAACCTCTCTGCACCTCATTTTGCCCATCCACGTTATGGGGACAAAACTAATAGGAGCTGCTACCTCTCAGAATTATCAAAGCTTTTAAAAACTAAATACATTGGGTGTCTGGGTGGCTCATTCGGTTAGGCATCTGATTCTTGATCTCAGCTCAGGTCTTGATTTCAGGGTTGTGGGTTCAAGCCCAGCATGGAGTTTGCTTAAAAAAAAATAAATAAATACGTTGGGAAAGCCCTTAGGAAAGCGTCTCTCACTCGGTAAAGGCGAGGTAACTATTAACCACTGTTACCGATCCACATTTGCCTCGTCCGACATGTCCCAGACTCCTGAGGGCAGGACCCATGTCTGGCTTATTCGCTAATTCATCCCCAGCACTAGAAATATCCAGTTCATGGGAAGACATGCCATTAATTCCTGTCGAATAGATAAATGACGGACAGTCTGGGTGAGCACGAGACTGAGCATTTGCAAGATTGAATTTCAAACATGTGCGTCAGAAACTGTGAAATAACACTCCAGATCCTTTCTCTCTAAACACGGCTTTTCTAACTAAATTTGGCCTTGAGTCTGTCAATTTTCCCAGAGTACCGGCAACCATCTTTGATTTGTTTTTACTTCCTTTTTTTTTTAACTTTTATGTCTAACTTTAAAAAAATCCTGTCTAGTGGGTGAATGCACATTTACAAAACAGGAATAAACAGATGTCTCTCATTAGTGCAAGACGGCTTTAATCTTTCACACAACTTTAATTTTATTTTCCCTTTTATGTTCATCAATAGATCGTATGGAGTAAAGACTTCAGACAAATAATGCAATTTTGCAAGTTTCCACTTGGGAGAATCTGCTGAGTTTAGACAGAGGACACTGCAGCTACCATTTCCAATTTGCTCAGGGGCCGAATGAGATTCCAACATTGCATTCAAGGACAGTGGTATCCCCAAAACAACCTTTGGTTTTGTTGATCCAGGCTTCGAAGAGCAGGGAGAATAGGAGCTGTTGACCTTGATCTGACCTTGTGGACACCCCTCCATCCAGGCCCCATGCCTGCACTCAGGGGGTAGTTGCAAAGAGCCCCTGCTCTGTCTGGGACGGAGCCCATATCAGGAGTCTGTTCTGCAGACTTAGCCAACGTGGGGCCGGGGTCTCCATCTCGAGGGCCTGCAGGGGCCACAAACTAATATGGCGGATTGATTCGTGCTGGAACATTTCCTCGGGGCCACATTTTCCAGTCTCTTTAACAAAGAGGAATGCTCTTGACATTGGCAAGCAAATATGAGCTGCCCACTTTCTGGAAATAGCTGGCCTTCTTCGTCAAGCTTTCGTTTCCTTACTTTTGATGAAGACGTGGATTCCATAAAGATTTTCTTTTTGACTCTCTTCCAAGTCTTCTGATGACACTGAGAGAATCTTACTTCCATGGCAGTAGTTTGCTTGAAAATCTTCCTTTTACCCAAGAGAAAACAGGCCTCAAGCTCAGGGTCTACGCACCAGCTAGAATTGAATAACCTCCTTTGTGTTTACGACATTTTTTGGTTTGCCTGCTAGTGACCGGATTTGGTGCAGAGAGATGGTTTTGGTGATTCTGATGGTGTCAAAGCCGAGTCAGACCTTGGCCCCAATCCCAGGGCGGGGAGGGGACCCAGGGCGCATGGGAAGACCTCACGTCCCGCCTCAGCATCACTGAGGTGCGGTCAACACGTTCTCCAGGGTGACCCCAGAGCCGCTTCCTTCCTCGGACTCACAGGCGCCCCGGCTTGCGCCAAATGAGTGTTCTGCTGGCTTCGGACAGAGAAATACCAGATGCTTAGGAGGAAAAATAACCATCCTCGAGTTCTCTCCAGGAACCAGAGGGACAAAGGAAGGAGCCGGAATCTCAAAACTGTTTTATCCATCCCCACCCAATCCCGGTGCCGTTTTGTGAGGCATCCTGATGTAAGGACAGAATCGATGCCACTGAAGACTAATTTCTAGGAAAGAGGCAGTCAGTTACACATTGAACTAACAAGAATAAGGAAGAAAGACACATCTATCTTCTTACTGTCCCTCATGCCACCTGCCCCGAGACTCCCCCACCAGCCCAAAGCCAGACGGCATTTTGCATTTGAATCGTACAAAACAGCTATCACAGGACCTGAGCACCATGTGGCCCCCGTGGAAGGAAAGATACTCTGGGCGGTGAGACACAGTGCTCAAAGAAGCTGCAGCCACGTCGACCATCGCGGCAACAAAAACGAGCCAGTGTCCGCGTCCTGTGTATTATAGCCTGTGCCTGAGAGGGCCAGGCATTCACCAGGTGATTGCTAAATATTTAACAGATGAAGAAATGCAGGAGAAAAAAAAAAAAAAGTAAAGTAGAGTCATTTCAAATTTATTTTGCTTTCCCTCGTTTCTTGGTCTCCTAAATAATTGTGTCGCTATTGTTACTCATATGTTTTCACTATTTGACGAGGGTCACCTCCAAGAAGATTATAACCCCCGGGAGTCTGCTCTGACCTCAATGTCTCGGAGCTGAGTATCGAGCGGGACCTGGAAGAACATGGCTGGGATAATGTACCCATTATCAAGGTCAAGGGCAGGGAGGGCAAGGGGAGCAGGGACTGGCTGAGGGAGAGCTACAGTCCGGGAGTCGCTGTGGCCCAGGAGGGGGGTAAGCAGGAACAGGAGAGTGCTCCCCTGCAGGTGACGGAGAGCTCGGGTATTAATTCCTGAATCCAGAAGGCTAGGTATTACTTACTTCGCAGGAAAGAGCTCAGCAGTAGCGTTGGGGCCGCAGACCCCACCGCCACCCTCAGCATATGGGCGTTGGCGTGGAATCTGGTGCCGAGGAGAAAGGCGGTGGCCATCACAATTCAGGCGCCACACCCTCGGACGTCGCCCCAGTTGGGACGGGAGGCCGAGCGACGGAGAGGGGACTTCCAGCATCGCCGCTGCTCTGATCGCAGAGGAAAATTCTTCTCGGGTGTCAGAAGACGCCTCGGCGCATGTCCGACGGTCATGTTGCATCCTCACGGCAGCGACGGGCACAGAGGGACAGAGCAACCGTGACGGGCTGCCACGTTCGTGGTCCGCACTCTGGCCAAGGGGACAGGCAAAACACCACCACTTGCCACCTGCCCAAAACCGGGTGGACGCCCGATGCCATCCGCGACAAAGTGCAGGGCACAAGGTAGTGATGGTGGAGGAAGGGATTTTAGGTGACAAGGAGACTGTTGTGCTTTGGGGTTTTTTTAACATATAATGTATTATTTGTTTCAGAGGTACAGGTCTGTCATTCATCAGTCTTACACAATTCACAGCGCTCTCACCATAGCACATACCCTCCCCAATGTCTATCACCCAGCCACCCCATCCCTCCCACCCCCCACCATGCCAGCAACCCTCAGTTTGTTTCCTGAGATTAAGAATTCCTCATACCAGTGAGGTCATATGATACATGTCTTTCTCTGATGACTTATTTCGCTCAGCATAACACCCTCCAGTTCCATCCACGTCGTTGCAAATGGCAAGATTTCATTCCTTTTGATGGCTGCATAATATTCCATTGTATATATATATACCACATCTTCTTTACCATTCATCTGTCGATGGACATCTTGGCTCTTTCCACAGTTTGGCTATTGTGGACATTGCCGCTATAAACACTGAGGTGCACGTGCCCCTTTGGGTCACTACATTTGTATCTTTGGGGTAAATACCCAGGAGTACAATTGCTGGGCTGTAGGGTTTTCAACTTTTTGAGGACCCTCCACACTGTTTTCCAGAGTGGCTGCACCAGCTTGCATTCCCACCAACAGTGTAGGAGGGTTCCCCTTTCTCCACATCCGAGATGTTGTATTTTTTTATTTAAAGATTTTATTTATTCATTTGACAGAGAGAGAGAGAGCCCAAGTAGGGGGAGCAGCAGAGGGAGAGGGAGAAACAGGCTCTCCGCCGAGCAGGGAGCCCGATGCGGGGCTCGATCCCAAGACCCCGGGGTCATGACCTGAGCCGAAGGCAGTCGCTTAACCACTGAGCCACCCAGGCACCCAGGGACACTGTTTTCAATCTTATTAGTATTTTTATTTTTACTTAACTAGAGCTTAATAACATCAAACTCGCGGTGAAGAAGTAGTGCCCCTTGCAGCTCTCTTGGGGGATTCTAGCACCTCGTGGGGAAGAATCTGCTTCCTGCTCTGCTCCCCGCAACTATGCCGGGCTCCTCTCAAGATAATCGTCCCCGTCGCCCTTGTTAGTGACCAGCAAGCAGGCAACCCGTGTAAGGCTTTCCTTCCGTTTTATTTATTTCCACAATCATCTTGTATTTCGGGCAAATGATACCGGCTTTCCATTCACCGTGTTCATGTTGTTTCCATTTAAAAAACATCGTTATTTCAGCAACATATTTTAAAAGAAAAATGTTAAGTAAGTCACAGGCACGGGGCACAGCAGCTCGGACACAAAGGTGAGGGAGCAGCGGGGACTCCCAGGGGCCGAAAGCCTTCAGCACCACTTAGGACCCGGTAGCGGAACCTGGACCTGCACGTACATGAATTGAAGGCAAAATCAACCAAAACACAAGGCATGTCATGCCTTCTGTCCCTCGGATGTTGTCCCCTCCCCACGTCAGGGAGCCCCCCCGACCACAGGTCCTGGGCGGCTGTGGTGGCTACAGGGACAGACATGGACTTCCTTGGTCACCCCCCAAACGCCACGGCGGCCTGTCTTGCCAATTGCTGCCATGGTTCCATGTGTTTCTGGGAACCAGCAACGCGTGCAAGGTGGAGGGTCGAGACGCATTGGCTTTTGCCCTGACCTTGAGAACGATCATGACCGAAGCAGCCTCGAGCTGCTATGATGATGTCAGGAATGGGTGGTTTCTCTTCAGAGGGTGTTTTCCAGGGAAAGCGGTGCATCAAGTGAAAGAAAATTGCTGATTTGTGCAAAGGCGGCGTGAGAGGGCGTGCGGCGCGAGGGGGCTCGGACCGGGTCTGGGGATGACACCTGAATGACGAGCATCTGGGACGCGTGTCCGGGAAACTCCGGCGGGGTGAGGAGCCGGCTGGGGCAGAAGCCCAGGGCCGAGGGGAAGCTCTGGGCAACACTTGGCCTTCACCTTGGCCGCGGGTGTGCGAGCATGGAAGGGGCGGCGAAGCCAGCCTGCAGAGCACGGCAAAAGAGTCAAGACGGATTCTTCTGGAAGAAAGCAGACCGTGACCAGTACCGGCGAGTGAGAACAAGCTCCTATCTCCTGCTTTGGGACTATTTGTCTTCTCTTTTTCAAAGCAAACTCTGTTGAGGACTCAGAGGAGAAGTCCACCAGCACCTCTCGCACCCGGACTTCCAGAGGGAACGTCGAGTCTACGCTAGTGAAAGTGGCAGGGATTACAAACATGACAGAGAAATTCAGGGTTGTTACTTTCAGAGGCACATGGAAGGGGGTCTAAGTAAGGCCGACGAGCATCAGGCCTCAGGCGGCTTACCCAGATAACAGTGGGCTGGCCATCCCTTGTCGGGGCACCTGAGGCCTGGGCCCGAGACCGTTGCTGTCGCTTTTCCTTCCAGCGTGTGTAATAACCTGCTCATCAGCCGCACGGATATTGTGAACCTGAGTGCCTTTCCTTTGCTCATCACTTCTTTTCTTGATGAACTTTCCACCCGCCGTGTTCCAGTTATTAGGACTTTCAAGAGAAGAGCATCCGGACTGGGGGCTTTGTGGAATTCTCCGACGACAGCTGAGCTACCCTGAAGGACGATCACGAAGGGGATTTTCTATGTTGTATCCTAAGAGGAACGTAGCCAGCGCTCGGGCCACCTTTCCCGAGCCCCTGCTGTGTCCGGAGCCCTGAGCCCAGACCGCTGCCAACGTGGCCCCCTGCTCATCCCACCGGGAGGCAGAAAGCACTCTGAGCCCCCACACGGCTGGACGTCCTCTGGATGAGGGCACGACAGAGCAGTGCTCCCTCACACACCAGCACCCCCTCCCCAGACCCATCGAGGTCCCTGCACGGTCCCGGGGAGAGCTCTGGGCCACCAAGCCCCCCCGTCCCCCCAGCATCATGCCGTGCCACCCACCCGTCCGGGGCCAGAAGCCAAGCCCGTGTCTGGATTCTCAGCCAGCATGGAAGCCGTCAGTCAGCCTCCCATCTGGCCAGTCCCTAACAACGCCGACTGGCCCTGCCTTCCAACGTGCAGACCTCAGGCCCATGTGGGAACTCTCCTCAGACTCATCAGCCTACGTATTAATTGGGAGAAAGTCCATGCACGGAGAACCACAGGAGAGCAGCCCCAGATCCTCCTGCCTGGTAGGTGACCTGGGGAGGTGACTCGGCTTCCTGCTCCTGTGTTCTCGTCTACACGGTGGAAGTGACAACGGAGCCCACCTCACAGGGTCCCAGGATCGGCGCTGCACTGCCCCCTCCCCCTTCCTCATTGCTGACAGCCCCATCCCATAATAGCAGCTGAATACTGATTCACTTTCTCGGGATGTTTATTGATGACCTGTGACCCAAGATGGGGTTTCTATAAAGTTCCTTTCTAAAAAAAAAGAGACACACAAACAAGATGGTTCACCTCTGTAGCCCCTCCCCCCCAAATACAAACACACAAAACTTGCCTTCTTCCTGCCTTTGGGTGTGAGTGGATAAAGATGTGATGGTAGGAGCACTGACAGCCGTCTTGTGATCAGGAGGGGACAGGCCTAAAAACCACAGGTAGGCTGAGGAAAGTGCAGGAGGACAGAAAGAGTCTGGGTCCTTGGAAACATTGGGAGAACTCCCAAGCCAACCCTAAAGCTGCCCAACTTTAGGATTGTTGGTGTCTGAGATAATAACCTCTCTTGTTTTAAACTCCTCTAGGTGAACATTCTGTTACTCAGCACTAGTACAAGGTAGACTTGGAATGCAAAGAAATTAAGATTCTCTGTGAAAATCTAAGACCCACGATAAATATATGAAGAATATTTTCTGGGATTGGGTGTATCCTTCCCCAAAGTCACAACAACACAAAATGTATAACACTGCTTATGTCACTTGAGTATGAAATTAACTGGCACACAACTGCCTTGTCTTTTCCAGCACAATTTCCAAATGCTTTCCGCGCCTCTGTGAGTCTAGCAGGTGCTGGTGTGTGTTCTCCTAACACACTCGCCAAAGTGGATGGACACCTCTGAAGCATTTACTCACAGTTCAGAGCTCTGACCTAGATTTATGAGATGGATAGTTGCAATAAAATAAGACTCCGGGATGCAGACAAAGAATGGTGTGTGGAATTTAATTATAGGTGCCCAGGAATCTGGCCAACTTCTTTCCATTCCATGTGAGAGGTGCAACAGTCCTCTACCACCATCAGCCAGAAATTCATAAGGAAAATATGCAATGAAACTTCCTTTCGTCAGTTTGGTAAGTGACCCCACAAAAACCTCCAAGCCCCATTAGCCAACTGTGAATACAAATAATTGCTTTCCAGTTCAGAAATAGCCCTCCTTTCTCAGGACCAGGCTGACATCAAGCCCAGTCTCTGAGTTCGAGCCCCTCCCCCAGCCCCCTGCTGCAGCCACAGAGGGCTGATGCCCCCATCAGAATGCCATCTGCCTTGGTCTCACTGCCTGCTAAAAGTAGATTTCATTAAACAATCGCTCCAGGGCAGACTGGGAGGACATAATTTAGGGAGCCGAAATGGGCTGGATTTTAGATGCCCATAGTGTTTACAGCAATGACCAGGATCAAAATAGTTGGAAAATGAGGCACGACCGACCCCAGGCTATTTCTCAGCCAAACAGCTGAGCTTCACCCCCACAGCGTTTCAGATGTGTGTGTTTCCTCCAGGAACGGTGAGTTAAAAATAACTCACTTGTTCCTCCCGGTGAGGATCAGCCAGCCGGCCCACCGCCACCGGGCATTCCGCAGAGGGGAGCCTTGTTGCTTATCTCTGGGAAGTGCAACAGTAAAATAAATAGTGTGTGCGCATTATGCAAATGAGATGCTAATCAATTCAGGACACGTTCCCAAACTTTCCGAGCCCCAGCCCACTCCCGGGAGCGAACTCTCTGAGCCCTTCTTCCTCCCGCTCGTGATGTAACCCTAACCGCACCGCATCCAACGGTGCTGATGGATGAGTGTTTATTGGAGCTGGACTGTGGTTTGACCCTGTGGTTTCAGGACCACATGAAAGACCATCATCCCCCCTCCCGACCCCAG
>NW_028044056.1:0-444 GCF_054177405.1 Leptonychotes weddellii
GCAATTATACATACTATGTGGGGTTTTCTAAGAGTAATGGAGATAAAATAGCACCAAAATTGCACAGTGCTTGGCCCATATTAGATAATGAATCATAACAAAGAGGCAGTAATGGCCACCTCCCCCACTTAATGATTTTTAAGAGCTATATCTCAACCCTATATAAAATATATCAGACATTTGCAGATTTAGTACTTCTCTGCTATTTACCTATGGGAAAGAGGGAAAGGGAACAGAATTTGCTCTCCTAAAATATGTCTCTTGGCATAAGGATTTTTTGAGCTGTTTTAAGTAACTGCAGTCGCAGGAAGGGGGGGATGGGCTAAATGGGTGATGGGTATTAAGGAGGGCACTTGTGATGAGCACTGGATATTATATGTAAGTCATGAATCACTACATTCTATTCCTGAAGCTAATATTATGCTATGTGGTAACTGGAACTTA
>NW_028044057.1:0-444 GCF_054177405.1 Leptonychotes weddellii
GACGGCGGGGGAGGGGCCTCCGTCAGCCGCTTCTGGCAAGTGATAGAGCCGCGGAGCACAAAATCGGAACTTTTAAAACTCTGCTCCACTGAGGGACGTCACTCTGGTGGCTAAGCGGGGGGTGGAACCCTCGTGGGACAGTGTGGTCTCAGGACCCTCAGGGTCACAGAAAGACCAGGGGTGCCCGAGTGCAGCAGAGCACCCAGGTATCAGAGCAGGGAAGCCAGCTGCAGAGACGGAGCCAAGGCGCGGGTTCTCAGCTCGGGATTGCCATAGACCGTGATCCGGGGCACAGTCGGGCTACTGCTCCTCCAGCAGGGACCCAACAAGCAGCAGATCTGGGGAGAGTCCCCTTACTCCCCCGGGAGGAGTGGCACGGGAGTGCACTGCAGGGATCTGCTGGGTTTGGAGACTCCACCCGGTTTCAGGTGCCAGAGATAGAAA
>NW_028044058.1:0-444 GCF_054177405.1 Leptonychotes weddellii
AAAACTATTATCCAGCTCTGCAAAGAAGTCACTCACATCATTGATGGGTGAGTGAAGTTTTAACATAAGTCTTCATTTTTTTACTTCTGAATCTTTAACATAGAGAAAAATTTCAACCAACATTTATGTTGGGTTTGTCAAGTGCAACCATAGACCAGTTAGGATATAAGAGTTTGGCAAAAACCAACAAAAGCATTCCGTGAGAATCAACTGGGGGTGCCTGTGTGGCTTGGTTGGTTAAGCATCCGATTCTTGGTTTCAGCTCAGGTCATCATCTCAGGGTCGTGAGATCCAGTCCTGCATCGGGCTCTTAACTTAGGGGAGTCTGCTTCTCTACCTCTCCCACCACTCTTCCCTGAGTGCTCTTTCTCTCTCTCAAACAAATAAATAAATCTTTTTAAAAAATTGGGGGGGGGGTGCCTCAGTCGGTTAAGCGTCTGCCTT
>NW_028044059.1:0-444 GCF_054177405.1 Leptonychotes weddellii
CAGGACAATGTCAGAAGCAGGGCAGCATGGACGGTCCTTGGCATCAGCCTGTCCTTTCAGGTTATGAAATGCATTCCCATCGGCGTCCTCCTTGACTCGTTCTCCTGGCAGCACCGTCGTGGGGAACGCGGGACGGAAGACGTCATTCCCATCGGACAGAGAGGAGACGGAGCTCAGCAGAGACGGGCAGCTTGCCCCAGGTTTCCTGGCTCGTGCTTCTCCCCCAGTCCAAAGCCCTCTGCCTAAAAGACAAACGCCCACCACGTAGCGCTCTGTGCACGTGAGCTGTGGCGGCCTCGAGAATGGGCCCTTCTCTGAAATCCATTGCACCATGACAGCTGGGCTCAATTGCAGCCCGACGCCAAGGCCATGCTTCCTACAGACAGCTCTTCGCCAATGAATGAGCCCAGCAGGGACACCCCGACAGACCCATTTCTGGGAAAC
>NW_028044060.1:0-444 GCF_054177405.1 Leptonychotes weddellii
AAAGATCTTATTTATTTGACAGAGAGAGCACAAGCAGGAGAGAGAGGGAGAAGCAGGCTCCCTGCTGAGCAAGGAGCCTGATGTGGGACTCGATCCCAGGACCCTGGGATTATGACCCGGGCCGAAGGCAGCCGCTTAACCGACTGAGCCACCCAGGCGTCCCTGAGGTTCTGCATTTCTAACAAGCTCTCAAGTGATGCCTCTGCTCTAGTCTGGGGACGCTGCAAGGCCCAAGGCCCTAGATCACTTGCCATTCTTCGATGTGTGTCTCTCTTTCCCCCTCTTCCCTGTCTCTCCTCCATGCTTTGCATACTTCATACCTCCTGTGGGGCACATCATTCTTGCCTTTCCCCCTGGTTACATCTCCCGTCCTTTAGGAATTTCCCCCCACTTGTCCCTGCCCACAAGCTCGTGGAACTTACCTTTGTAGGGACATATTGGTGT
>NW_028044061.1:0-444 GCF_054177405.1 Leptonychotes weddellii
AATAAATAAATAAATAAAATCTTTAAAAAAAAAAAAAAGGGTTGAGAAACATTTGGGGCACCTGGGTGGCTCAGTCGGTTAAGCGGCTGCCTTCGGCTCAGGTCATGATCCTGGGGTCCTGGGATCGAGCCCCACGTCCAGCTCCCTGCTCAGCAGAGAGCCTGCTTCTCCCTCTCCGTCTGCCTGCCACTCTGCCTACTTGTGCTCCCTCTCTATCTCTCTGTCAAATAAATAAATAAAATCTTAAAAAAAAAAAATTCCTTAGAACTACAAAAACTACCTTTGTATTTATTTTCTATTAAGGTAAACAAATGAGACAATGAAGAAAAACAAGCATTCTTTTCTATTAAAATTAAATTAATTTTTATTTTTAATTATAAAATAATACATGCTCATTGTAAAAATATGAAAAATAAGGTAAGTGTGAAGAAATTAAAATTAGTC
>NW_028044062.1:0-444 GCF_054177405.1 Leptonychotes weddellii
CACCTATCCAACTTCATCTTGGTTGCTATCAGTTTGGAGTAATTTTAAATAAAGCTGTGCAAGCTTTTGTATGCACATATAATTTCGAATCAGGTAAATACCCAGGAGCAATATTGCTAGACACTATGATAAGAGTATTTTGAAGATCTTGAAGTGCAAAAGACAGTGTCATAAAGCCAATAATTATCCTGTCCAAAGCTCCAATAATTATTCGTTGAGAAATAATTTGTTACCATTCTGTTTCCCTTTTTTTTTTTTTTTAAAGATTTTATTTATTTATTTGACAGAGAGAGACACAGCGAGAGAGGGAACACAAGCAGGGGGAGTGGGAGAGGGAGAAGCAGGCTCCCCGCAGAGCAGGGAGCCCGATGCGGGACTCGATCCCAGGACCCTGGGATCATGACCTGAGCTGAAGGCAGTTGCTTACCCAACTGAGCCACCCAG
>NW_028044063.1:0-444 GCF_054177405.1 Leptonychotes weddellii
TATGCAATTATGGTCAACTGATTTTTAACAAAAGAGCAAAGATAAGTCAATGGATAACTAATAGTCTTTTCAATAAATAGTGGTGGGAAAATCAGATATCCAGTTACAGAAAAACAAAAACTCCAAGTAGATCTTAAAACCTAATCTCAAAATTTAAGACCATAAATATTTTAGGAGAAATCATATAATAACATCCTTGTGACCTTGAGTTAGGTAAATGGTTCTTTTATAAAATACCAAAGTGCTACCCATAAAATAAAAAGTTAATAAATTGGGGGCGCCTGGATGGCTCAGTCGGTTAAGCATCGACTCTTGATTTTGGCTCAGGTCATGATCTCAGGGTTGTGAGACTGAGTCCTGTGTTGGGTTCTGTACTAGGCATGGAGCCTGGTTGAGATTCTCTCTATCCCTCTCCCTGTTTGCACTCTCTCTCTCAAAAAAAAA
>NW_028044064.1:0-444 GCF_054177405.1 Leptonychotes weddellii
GAGCAGGGAGAGCCCCGGGCAGGGAGGGGGGACCCGGGCAGGGAGGGAGGACCTGAGCAGGGAGGGCCCCGGGCAGGGAGGGAGGACCCGGGCAGGGAGAGGGGACCTGGGCAAGGAGGGGGGGGCCCGGGCGGGGGGGGGGGGACCTGGGCAGGGAGGGAGGACCCGGGTAGGGAGGGAGGACCCGGGCAGGGAGGGAGGACCCGAGCAGGGAGGGGGGACCCGGGCAGGGAGGGAGGGTCCCAAGCAGGGAAGGACAACCCTGAGCAGGGAGGGGCCCGGGCCGGGAGGACCCCAGCCCCACCACCTCCTCTGACGGGACACCGAGGCCCCACCTGGACAGTCGGCTTCTTTGGTGCCCCCGCCCTCCCTGGATTCACATTCTAGAATGGTCCCTTGGCCCAAGGTGGCTGCTTTTGTTTCCTTTGCCTGGGATGTGGGTGC
>NW_028044065.1:0-444 GCF_054177405.1 Leptonychotes weddellii
ATCTGGGTGGCTCAGTTGGTTAAATATCTGCCTTCGGCTCAGGTCGTGGTCCCGGAGTCCTGGGATTGAGCCCCGCATTGGGCTCCTTGCTAAGCGGGGAGCCTGCTTCTCCTTCTCCCTCTGCTGCTCCCCCTGCTTGTGCACTCTCTCTCTTTCTCTCTCTCAAATAAATAAACAAAACCTTAAAAAAAAAAAAAAGAATTCTTTATATATTCTAGACCTTTATATTGTTTGCAAATATTTTCTCCCATTCTCTTTTCACTTTCTCGATGGTGCCCTTTGAAGCACTAAGTTGTTAATTTTAATGACATCCAGTATCTGTTTTTTCTTTTGTTTCATGTGCTTCTGGTGTCCTGAGCACCTGGCCTGATCCAAGATTATGATTTACTCCTACATTTTCTTCTAAGAGTTTTATAGTTTTAGCTCTTACATTTAGGTCTTTGA
>NW_028044066.1:0-9450 GCF_054177405.1 Leptonychotes weddellii
AAAAAAAAATGTGTTATGTTACCAGCAAGGTGCAAAAATGCCAAGCTTGCTATCCTAGTTTTGGCAATGAATATTATTCTCATCTTAACACTTACCAATATGATAGATGAGGCCAAATCTTTCAGTATTTTTATTTTAATTTTTTGGTTACGAGAAAGTTAAATAATTTTTGATCTGTTCATTGGTTATTTATATTTTCTTCTTTGTGGCTTTTACTCATTTTATATGGAGTAACTGCTGGTTTTAATTTCCTTTGATTTATGAGACAAGATATTGAAGATATTACACTTAATATATCCAAAGAAATATGCTCTGGAGGGTCACAAATTTCATTTAATTCCTACCACAAATCAAATATTTAAATTTTTATTACATTCCTACACATCTTTAACTGAATTTCTTTTGCAGCTCTAGACTTTGTTTTTAATACATATATGAGAAAGAATACTTTTTTTTTATTTGAGAGGGAGAGGGTGGGGAGGGGGAGAGGGAGAGAGAGAGAGAGAGAATCTTAAGCAGCTCCATGCCCAGCAGGGAGCCCAACACAGGGCTTGATCTCACAACCCTGAGATCATGACCTGAGCCAAAATCAAGAGTTGGAGGCTTAACTGACTGAGTCACCCAGGTGCTCCAGAAAGGATACTTTCTTTCTTTTATTTTTTCAGGTTTATTTATTTTAGAGAGAGAGCAGGTGTATGCGAGTGGGGAGAGGGGTAGAGGGAGAGGAAGAGAGAGAAACTTGAGCAGACTCCCCGCTGAATGTGGAGCCAGACCCAGGACTCGACCTCACGACCCTGAGACCATGACCCCAGTCGAAACCAAGAGTTGGTTGCTCAACTGACTGAGCCACTCAGGCACCCCGAAAGAATACTTTTTGATCGGCTTCTGTGCAAAGGTAGACCTATTATAATGTCTTTTGTTATATTTTTCAATATTTCTAAGGATATAGTAAACTTTAAATTAGAGGAATTTGTTACAATTACATGCTTTGATAGTTAAAGTATATTTACATGGTACTTCCAATGCTTCTGTAAAGAGTGTCAATTTATCTATCTCTTTACTAAGACTTACTCAATTACCCAAGATGGTACAGTCCATTTTGCAAATCTCCTGAAATAACAATAACAAATGCAGAAAAAAGAGTGGGGCACTTTAATATCAAGCACTGTCTTACCACAGTAGGTTATCAGGGCCAACTGAAAATTTATGTATCTGCTCTATACAAAGTATTATTCTATACTTGAATAATCCTGAAATTTAATCCCTTCAGTAAATGGTTTTTGAGTGCTTATTACGTTCTTAAACTGTGCATGTTAATGTTCTCCACTATTACAGACTTCACATTATTATGGACAAAAATACATATATTAAAGATTAATTTTTCTGCATTTATATTTATAAAAACCTG
The DNA here is from genome assembly GCF_054177405.1 of Leptonychotes weddellii. Classification (NCBI taxonomy): domain Eukaryota; kingdom Metazoa; phylum Chordata; class Mammalia; order Carnivora; family Phocidae; genus Leptonychotes; species Leptonychotes weddellii. The sequence continues at coordinate 1,409 of NW_028044066.1, forward strand.
AGTACATCCACGATGGAGTACAAACCAGCATGATGAACAAAGAATATTTCATGTGCTAAGAGACAGTTATAAAATACCTCAAGTGCTATGTAGGAAAAAAAATAACCACTAATACTGCAGGGAATGAGAAAGAAAAAACAGGAGCCTATTTTACTAGAGTATGTTGGAAATGTTTATGGGGAAGAGGAAATTGAGGGGAGTTATTAGGTGATGATGTTCCTCTTCTAACAAAGAACATGATTGATCCTGAGAATATTGTCTCCAATAATTGTAAGAAAATCATATCCTCGAGTTCATATCAGGATACCAAAATGAAATAAGGCTTAACCCACAATTTGAAATCAGGATTGTAAAAATTCCACTCTCTGAAATTAAATGCAAAAATAAATAACTATAGATTCGATCGGTGATCTGTACAAATCTTCCCAGAGGTGTAAACATGAGATCATTTCTGGATAGCAGATGACAAAGAGGGCAGCCTAGTCTTCATCATGATTCCTTAGTGCATCGCCAAAATGAAGATACTGTAACATTTTTCAAAAAATAATACGTGTGGGGCACCTGGGTGGCTCAGTTGGTTAAGCGTGACTCTTGGTTTCAGCTCAGGTCATGATCTCAGGTTTGTGAGATCGAGCCCCATGTGGGGCTCCTCACAAGGCATGGAGCCTACTTAAAGATTCTCTCTCCCTCTCCCTCTGCCCCTCCCTACCCCTCCCTCCAAAAAAAAAAAAAGTGTTATTGTAAGTTTTTGCAACAAATGAAGAATATTGCAGAAAAAAAGAGATGAAATCTTCACTGAAACAGTCATTTTAAATCCAGTTAGAAGTTTTATCCTTATATGGAATGTGATACTTAGGACAACCAGACAAGGCAACATTCGGTAAGTGATTTTTTTCCCACTCATTGTGTACTCACCATGAACACTGGAATCGTGACTGAAATTATGGGCTTCCTGAGAGCAAATATGTTTATGCGCACATACGCCTTACAATAATACTGTAGATGCTCCTGGATTCCATGTTAACACTCTTGGCTTCTTTTCTTCCTGCCTTTTAAAACTCATTAGTCTCCTTAGAGCAGGGTGGCTTTATGTCCTGGCCAGCCTGGGTCAGAACCCATTAATGCCCATCACCTCACTGTATTTATTACTAGTGTCACTCTCTGAAAGACCCAGTTTGGAGAAGATATTCTGTGGTAACACTCTTAGTTACTTCTTCCTCTGCTGGTTAGTGCTTCTAAGGTTTCTTGTGGTATGCCTTCTTTTCTTACTATATCAAGCCTCTGGACATTAGCGTTCCTTCTTAAGATTATGAGTTTCTTCAATGTGCATCTGACTCTTTAAACTACAGTCTTACAGAGATTTGTATCCTTAACTCCAAAATGTTGTATTCATCTGCCTATTGGACATGCCTGCATGGATGTTCCAGAGGCATCATAAATTCAAAACCCAAAACAGCATATATTCTCTTTCTTCCTACTGTACTCACTTATGTCAGTGGAAAGCATCACAATCCACCTCAAAATTCAGGGCCTCATCTCGGGTCTCCCTATCTCTTTTGTCATATAAGCAACCATTGATCCTGTCAATTCTACCTCCTCTGTAGCTCCCTAATCTGCTATTTCAGTTTTTTTTAAAAGGTTTTTTATTTATTTGAGAGAGAGAGAGAGCACAAGCAGGTGGGTGGGGCAGCGGGAGAGGGAGAAGCAGGCTCCCTGATGAGCGTGGAACCCAATGAGGGGCTTGATCCCAGGACCCTGAGATCATGACCTGAGCCGAAGGCAGACATGCCCCTACTTCACTTTTTAGACAGTAACACAGCAGTTAGAAATATGGGCAGCTGAGTCAGAGAGGTATGGATCAGAATCCTTGTCTTACCACTTACTAATTATATAAAGTACTTAATTACTGAGTTGAGGTTTTCTCTTTTGTCTGTATAAGGATAGTAAAGTAATAGTTCCCATCTACCTTGTAGGGTAGTTTTAAAATTTAAGTGAGAAAATGCTTAAAAAGCATTTTTATGGCACATAATTTTTCAGTAAATCCTAACTATGCCTTTTAATATTGTTTTAATGATTATGACTGCAACCCACTACCATCTCGGGACTAGATCACTGCAACCACTTCCTGACTGTGGTTTCCCAGATTTCATTCTTTTCTTCGCATTGCCCTTCTTTACCCTGCAGGTAGAATAATATTTTAAGTAGACACATGTGTGCACATCCTTCTCCTGCTCAGTGGCTACCCACCATGTTCAGCATAAATACCAAACCCCTTATCGTGATGCCTCGGCCATTTCTGCCCTGTCTCCTGCTTACCATGCCAGCTTTCTTGGCCCCCCTCTTTAACACAAAGGTTCTTCAAGCTTGAGTGTGTCTAAGAAGTACTAAAAAATACATTAAAACTAATTCCTAGGATATGCCCACAGATTTTAATTTAGCAAATCCAGGGTGGGGCCCAGGACTCTGCATTTTGTTTTTATTTAATTTCCACTTAGTTAACTTGCAGAGTAATGTCAGCTTCAGGTGCACACACAGCGATTCACCACTTCCGTACACAGGATTCTGCATTTTGAATTAACTCCATCCCCTCACAGCTAAGCCCCTCCCCCCCCAGGATATTCTGCTGTAGGGAAAATAACCAGAAATCTTGGTTTATGTTGTATTAAACTCCAAATGCCTTCATCAGCATTTTTTGCCTAACTGCCTCTTATTTTTTACTCACGTTGGCAGTTAGTCTTTCAAGGAAGCAGTAAGCTGTTGAGTTTCTTTTATTATAATTCTATGCAGAAAAGCAAACTTCTGATACCAATTTGGTATCTTATGCAGGTTTTTGTATTGAGAAGATAGTTCATTAACTAGAGTTACTACATTTCTCAGTCTATATTAATACATTGTTACCTTAATGTTTCCATTTCTCATGGGTTTGGTGGGTAAGCATGAGTAAAACTTCTCTGAAATCTGAATCCTACCAGGCAAAGCAATAAAAGTGACATAATTAATATTTACAAATGAAGTGTAGCTCCTTAAATTGACTATATCTTGTGAAGTATCGCCTAGAAACAAAACAGAAAGGAAACATCTCTCTTAAGTTTGGCTTATTTTCAACATCTGAGATGAAACAGGACCCTTCCCTCTCCACATCCAGTGGCTTTGTAACTTGTATAAAAACAATGTCATTTCTGCTTACTGCACTACTCAGCCATTTAAGACAGAATTTATGAGAATAAATTTTACCAATTGTTATCTTTCCCCTTTACAAGAGTAATCTTTCCTGTGCACTTGATTTCATTTAAATTTTACTTTTTGATCTGTGTTCATTTTCCCTCAGGTCGTAAGTAACTTGACAGCCAGATGTGTGTTTGTGTGTGTGCATGCACACGGGTGTGTGTGGTGTGTGTGTGTGTGCTAGAGAGAGGGAGAATTTGTATGTGTGATTTATTTTTTTTAAATGCTTCCCAGTAAAATCTCTAAGATTTTCCTTTTTTCCCCCCTACATTTGACAGATATAAACATGAAGATAAGAATCATGATAGGCTGTTGAATAGTTTATCTGTTTGTAGTTTAGCTTCAAATATATGACTCTAAAATTCAGAATAGATACATCACTTGGTGTAGTTCAGATAATTGATTCATAAGTCAGCTACATCAGGCAGGTTTTGATGGTATCTTTATAAATAGGCCAGAGCTTTCAAATGCCTGATGGTATCTCTCATGTTGACATGAAAGGCATTTAGAGGTTGGAATATGCTACTGGTACAACTTGTATTCTAGATACAGCTCATGAGGCCTATTAACTTCCTATCGTACAAGGAACAAAATATCACTGAAATGTAATAAATTTAATGGCGATACAAGAAATGCTTTTATAACTGTTTTAAAGGAGCAATGTGAGATAATGACTTTTATATTAGATATTTAGAAGTAAAAACACAAGCAATTTTAATGTTTAAAATAATAACAAAATAAAAGGATTAAAAAAGTCCAGAGACATAGCCACTGATGCATAATGCCAAGATGGTTTCTTATCCATTTGTGAATTAGATTGAGCCTGCCTTTGCAAAGTACATATACTCAGTCTGTCTTCATAATTCCAGATGCATGCACACATCTTTTATCTTAAAATTGGGTAAAGGATTAGGAGTTTTCATAGTGAGATATTTATCAAACAACTGTAAACATAAAAGATTCTGGGCTAGAAGTAGTATATGAAACATCATTTGCTAATTCTAAGCAGGTCCCCTGCACACTGTAAATTCCTTTATATTTTTCACAATTACTGGGGCTAAGCATTCTATTCCACACATCGTCTTCCCTCTGACTGCTGTCCTGTCCTGACTTCCCAGTCAGCTCTCAAATCCATACAGGATTCTTTCACTAGGCTTAAAATACTTTCTCTAGGTATTGCCCCCCTGCCAAACACACACACACACACACACACACTGTACCATAAAAATAGGCACTCAACCCCTATCATCCTAGGAGATATCTATACCCCTTTGAAGGAAATTAGAACGTGTCACTTCAAAATATGCCACTTTGGCATACTAATTATTTTTAATCCAGGAACTTAAGAAACAGGTGAAAGCAGGACAGTCAGGTCTTCCTTTTTCTGTCAAAGAAGTTCTTTAGCAAATATAATCTTAAAGTCCACAGCAGGAAACACACTGGGGAGAAACCCTTCCAGTGTCCCCAATGTGCAAAGTGTTATTTTCAGAAGGAGAAACTGTTGGAGCATAAAATCCGAAATTATATGAACGTCTGGGAATAGGTCTTCACGTTCTCCGTGTTCAGGACACCCACCGCTGGAGGATGGAGCTGTAGCTGCGCCTGGCGTCCCACACGAAGAAGAAAGATGCCCTACAAGTGTTCTTCCCACACCCCGCAGTTCACGGAGGAGGACTTGCAGAGCCCCACCATCAAGCTGCCCGGAGCTGCCAAGCCCCACGTCTATCCCACTGCGCCAAGTGCTTCGGTCCCAAGGGAACTGCAGCTGCACGAGGCTTTTAAGCACCATGTGGAGAAGCTGTTTGTGCGCAAGGACTGGGGGCACCAGCCTGGAACAGAAATAGCCTGCAGATGCACATGAGGGCCAAGCACAGGAATGACACGCCGTCTGCCTGTGAATTCTGCAGCCACGCCTTTACCCAGGAGGCCGATCTCAGTCTGCACCTGCACACGCACTTGGGCAAGAAGCCCTTGCAGGGCCCCCTCTGTGGCAAGACCGTCTGTGCCCAAGCCAACCCGGACAAGCGCAACCATACCCATTCGGCTGAGAGGCCCTTCGGTGTGAGTTCTGTAACAGCCTTTCCCCTAAAAGGAGTCCTGCTGAAACACGTGGCCAGCGGCCACCAGGAGAGTCAGCCCCGCTTCTGCCAGCAGCCGGGTGTACACGTCAGAAGGCCCAAGGCGGTGCGGAAGTTCAAGGGCGCTGAGTGTGGCTATAAGTTCACCTAGCAGGCAGGCGCCCCTGCGGAGGCGCGCGGAAATTCACGAACGGCTGGAGAACTACAGCCAGCGGCAGCACAAGCCCGAACCTAGTCACTGCAGACCCGATAAAGATGGTGGTGGTGGTGACACTCAGCCGCTTGGAGAGCTGGAGCTGGACTCGGCCAAGGTCACCGTTAAGTCCCTGCCCAGGACGGCCTGGTCTCACAGTTCTCGGGTCAGAGACAGTGCGATGGTGGAAAGCTTTGCGAGCCCAGGCGGCAGGGGGCCCTCACTCATCACCCCTATTATCCCTGAGGACTGTGACACGGGGCCCCTCCACCCCACCACAGCCTGCAGGGCCCCAGCCCCCAATAAACCACCTGGCTTTGGACTGGGGGGGCGGGGAGGGGAGTGTTGTTGTTGTTGTTGTTGTTGTTGTTGTTGTTCCGTGAGTGCTTCTCTGGTGATCTTCGTATCTTTGCTGAAAAGATCTGCTCGCAAAAATTCCATACCTAACCCTCATTTAAAATAGCCCGGAATCTTTCTCCCCCTGTCACTCCTGCAGCATACTGTCCTTTTTGGCAGACTTACTTTTCTCCGAAGTCCTTATGCATTCATCATTATCCAACATCCTGTTTAATTTACATATTTTATCATTGTGTCTTCCCACTAAAATATAAGGTTTATGAAGGTATGGAGTTTTATGTTTTGTTTGCTGCTCTATCTCCAAAGCTTAAAACAAAGCCTGGCCCGTAACAGATTATTGATCAACATTATTTTATTTGTTTTTAAAGTGAATATATGTGTAAGTTTCACACATACTAGGACCTAACAGTTCACTAGTTCCTTAGAAGAGTACCTTGACATAAAGGTCATTAGCTGCACAAGGAGGAAGACATAGTAAGTTACATAAGCAACTGCAATTTTTTTTTAAGATTTTATTTATTTTTTGAGAGAGAGAGACAAAGAGAGAGAGCGCGCGCGCACACAAGCGGGGGAAGGGGGAGGGAGAAACAGACTTCCCCGCTGAGCCAGGAGCCCCACAGGGGACTCGATTCCAGGACCCTGGGATCAGGACCTGAGCTGAAGGCAGATGCTTAACCGACTGAGCCACCAGATGCCACAGCAACTGCAAATTTTAGATAAAGAACAGATGCTTGTGTGGCTCTCTCACATAGTAATACAGAACTCTTGTAGTCTCTTAAAATCTTATTTGACTGAGGTCATAGCTGGGGCTACCATGGATATACCTGCAAGAAGGAATTGTGTCACCCACGGTATAGAAGAGGAAGGACTGAGAAAAGAGGCACCATGACATCTGACACCTGGTATCAAAGAATTCACTGTCAGTGGAAACACATACAACTGATGTAACATCTCTACTGCTGGTGATGAGCCTGCTCGAGGCCCATTTCAACACCGAGTTACTTCAAGAGTCACCAATTTGGAATCCACAAAACACTGAAAAGCGATTTGTATCTTTACTAAAATTGCTCACATAAGTGCCTGCAGATAATATGCGTTCAAATTTCATTCAGTGAGTGTGTTAAGGGCTCCAACCATGTGCCAGGCACTGTGGTAAGTCCTGGGGAAACGGTGGTGAACAAGATGCACAAGTAATCCACTTTCTTGGAGCTTGAAGTCATGTGACATGGGAGTATTCATCGCATAGAGATTGAATATTCTTTCTGCTGTTTATAATAATTGCATATTCTTGTTATTGTTTATAAAGTCACATTTATGTTTATGAAAAAAATGGCAAAATGATTTCCAGATTGCTTGGAAAGGAGCACAAGGGAGTTTTCCAAAATGACGGAAAGGTTCTTAATCATGATTTGATGGCAGTTACACAGATGAATACATTTGTTAAAATTCATAGAACTGTGCACTTAAAATATAGGCATTTTATTATATGTACATTATCTTGATCAAAAATACAAAAGTATATACTTTTTTTTACCAAATTCTAAATATAATATATGTTCTTGTGGAAAATTGGAAGGAGGAAATCCATCTGTAAAATAGAAAATTTATATGATTAATAAGCTTTGGGATTTGATTTAGATTAAAAAATAAATAAGATCTTAATGAGGATAAACTGTGCTGAGGTTTTTATAATTCATATATAATCAATATAATCCAAAAATTTTGACTGTAAATCAGCCCAATAAACTCTTTCAATATTTGCAAATTTAAAATAATCTTTAGGGGCGCCTGGGTAGCTGAGTCGGTTCCAAGCGTCTGCCTTCCACTCAGGTCAGGATCCCAGGGTCCTGGGATGGAGCCCCACATCAGGCTTCCTGCTCAGTGGGGAGCCTGCTTCTCCTTCTCCCTCTGCCTGCTCCCCCTGCTTGTGCTCTCTTGCACGCTCTCTCTGTCAAATAAATAAAATCTTTAAAAATAATAATAATGATGATCTTTAGGGCGCCTGGGTGGCTCAGTTGGTTAAGCGACTGCCTTCGGCTCAGGTCATGATCCTGGAGTCCCGGGATCGAGTCCCGCATCGGGCTCCCTGCTCGGCAGGGAGTCTGCTTCTCCCTCTGACCCTCCTCCCTCTCATGCTCTCTGTCTCTCATTCTCTCTCTCGCAAATAAATAAAATCTTAAAAAAAAAAA
>NW_028044067.1:0-444 GCF_054177405.1 Leptonychotes weddellii
AAAACTATTATCCAGCTCTGCAAAGAAGTCACTCACATCATTGATGGGTGAGTGAAGTTTTAACATAAGTCTTCATTTTTTTACTTCTGAATCTTTAACATAGAGAAAAATTTCAACCAACATTTATGTTGGGTTTGTCAAGTGCAACCATAGACCAGTTAGGATATAAGAGTTTGGCAAAAACCAACAAAAGCATTCCATGAGAATCAACTGGGGGTGCCTGTGTGGCTTGGTTGGTTAAGCAACCGATTCTTGGTTTCAGCTCAGGTCATCATCTCAGGGTCGTGAGATCCAGTCCTGCATCGGGCTCTTAACTTAGGGGAGTCTGCTTCTCTACCTCTCCCACCACTCTTCCCTGAGTGCTCTTTCTCTCTCTCAAACAAATAAATAAATCTTTTTAAAAAATTGGGGGGGGGGTGCCTCAGTCGGTTAAGCGTCTGCCTT
>NW_028044068.1:0-444 GCF_054177405.1 Leptonychotes weddellii
CTCTGAAAAACAAACTGAGGGTTCTAGGGGGAGGGGAGTGGGAGAATGGGTTAGCCTGGTGATGGGTATTAAAGAGTGCACGTGGTGCATGGAGCTACTGGGTGTTATGCACAAACAATGAATCATGGAACAGTCACTATGAGATTTGATCTCAGGGTCCTGGAATCAAGCCCCGCATCGGGCTCCCTGCTGGAGCAGGAAGCCTGCTTCTCCTTCTCCCACTCCCCCTGCTTGTGTTCCCTCTCTCGCTGTTGTCTCTCTCTGTCAAATAAATAAATAAAAAAATAAATAAATAATAAATAAATAAATATAAATAAATAAATAAATAATAAATAAATAAATAAATAAATAAATCTTTAAAAAGTTCAAATCTCATAGTGACTGCAAGTGTAGTGTCTGGAAACAGAATAAAAACAGAGTGAAACATAAGGAGAGAAAGAACAA
>NW_028044069.1:0-444 GCF_054177405.1 Leptonychotes weddellii
ATATATAATAGTCTTTCAGTATGTGGTCTCTTTGGTTTTTTATCTTTCTGTTCTTTATCTTTTGGAAATTAGGAACATTTTTATTTTTGTAAAAGTAGTTACCTTTACACTAATACCATTTTATAATTCTTTATTTCCTCCTCATTTAGAGCTTTTATCTATTGATCCCCTGCTATAAACAATATCAAAATTAGCTGGTAGCCTCTTCTTTGCACTCCCATGCATCTCCTCAGCATCCAATTTGAAATAATATCATTTTCTCCCAGTTAATACCAATAAGGTAATGAATAAGTTTATCCTTGGATAAACTTGTTAACTGAGGTCATCAAAGTTAATAATTCCAATTTCTACAGTTCAGTGAATTACTATTTAAATGAGGAGTCCCGCCCTGCAGGATTCATCCAGATCCCCTGCATCCTGAATTATATCAAGGCATTATGGTCA
>NW_028044070.1:0-444 GCF_054177405.1 Leptonychotes weddellii
ACTAAGGCGCATTGGTTAAATATTTCTGAGAATGTGAAAATGAGATTGGTTTTCTCGGTACTCACTTATATTCAGACTGAAAACTGGAATGGCCTAGAAGACAGGAATGCATCTTAAAGCAGGGGTTCTCAAAGTGGGGTACCCCAGTCCAGCAGCTGCAGCCACACCTGAGAGTTTACCAGAAGTGCAGATTCTCAAACCTTGACCCAGTCTACTGACTCCCAAGTCCAGTGGGGTGGCGCCAGCGCTGCAGCTGGGGCCCCCCCTCCCTACCCCCCCACCCGCACAGAACCCTACTGTCCTTCACTCATGACCCATCCTCACCAAGTCCATTCTCTTCACTGAGGGCCTTCTTTTCTTTTCTTTTTTTTTATTCTTATGTTAATCCCCATATATTACATCATTAGTTTTAGATGTAGTGTTCCATGATTCATTGTTTGTGCA
>NW_028044071.1:0-444 GCF_054177405.1 Leptonychotes weddellii
CCCTCACCTCATGTAGACCCCAGGAGGCACCATGGTGGAAAAGAACTGCTCAGAGGCCACCAGGAACTCTGGGGAGATGCTGGGGTCCAGGAAAGGGCTGTATCCTGGGGGAAGGGGAGAAGAGAGAGGATAGTAACATTTAGCCCTTAAACCACCCACCCTCTCTCCCCCTCCCAAAAACTCCTGCTAGCTCTCCCATTCTCCCTCCCCATCCCCTTACCTGCATACTTCGGGGGTGTTTTCCGCAGGAAGCTGGGCAGCCACTCATACAAAACGATGTTCTGAGGGTCAACAGAGGGCAAAAGGGAGGCAAGTGCTGGAGCAGCCACGCTGGGAGGGTCTGAGCCCCAGGAAGGCTTAGGTGGGAGGTGAGGGCCAGGCAGGGGCAGTCAGCAGGGAGGCGACTCCAACAGGACAGGTGCGGACGCCTGTCCCCCACTAGGA
>NW_028044072.1:0-444 GCF_054177405.1 Leptonychotes weddellii
AACATGATGAAGGTGCTCTTGCATGACCTGTGGCCTTCAGATGGTCAAAAAGTTTATTCCAGGATGGAAATTCACTATGGCAGGTTGCACAGCTGATAAGAACATCACTCACTGTCTGTGGTTCAGCAGGTGTTTTGACAGATTTTTTTCATGTCTTTGGCTTTCTTTCCTTTGGGTTTAGGAGCAATTCTTAGCTTCAATTTTGGATCATCACAGAGTTTGACAGTCTCAGTGACACTGATACTTTCTTTTTTTTTTTTTTTTTAAGATTTTATTTATTTATTTGAGAGAGAGAGAATGAGAGACAGAGAACATGAGAGGGAGGAGGGTCAGAGGGAGAAGCAGACTCCCTGCCGAGCAGGGAGCCCGATGCGGGACTCGATCCTGGGACTCCAGGATCATGACCTGAGCCGAAGGCAGTTGCTTAACCAACTGAGCCACCCA
>NW_028044073.1:0-444 GCF_054177405.1 Leptonychotes weddellii
GAGAAGTCTGAGCAGGAGATAAGGATTTGGGTAATCCCCACGAAGAGCAAAACAGTGTAGATGAAGACACCTAAGAACAGTGTGTGGAGTCAGGAAAGTAGGTGTCCTGGGGCAGCACCCTGAGGACTAAGTACCTTATTTTCAATGCACGTCAAATTTTTAATTCAAACTGCAAATCTTTGGAAAATTGAAGTGCTGAAATGAGACTCCTCTGCTGTATAATACATTACATGTAAAAACACTACCGCTTCGCAGGTCAGAATTTGTAAGAAATGTGATTATTGCACGTATCAAGCCTATCAAAAGGATCAAAATAAAGCTTGAAAACAACACAAACCAACAACAAGAAACCAGACCTCAACAATTTTATAGGTAAATTCTGATTTTTCCAATGAGGAAGCAGGCAAAATAAATGGTTTCAACATCATAAATCTGTTTTAAAGA
>NW_028044074.1:0-444 GCF_054177405.1 Leptonychotes weddellii
AAATTCATGTCTACCCAGAACCTTACAATGTGACCTTATTTGGAAATACGGTCTTTGCAGGTGTAATTGGTTAAGAATCTGGAGATGAAGTCATCTTGGATATATAGGGTGAGCCCTAAGTCCAACAACTGGTGTCCTTATAAGGAGAGGATGTAAAAATGTGGGGAAGAAAGCCACGTGAAGAGAGGCAGAGATGGGAGGGATGTAGCCACAAACCAAGGGATGCCTGGCGCCCCAGAATTTGGAAGAGGCAGGAAGGACCTTCCCCTAGTGCTGGCTTGGGGCACAAGTGGGAGCCTTCCACAAGGGAGCTATCATCTGGAGTAGGCCTTTTCCTTGGTGGGCCTTGAAACGCTGGTGTTTGCATCTTTGTCATGAGGTGACTCATGTCTCCAGAGAAGAGCGTTCCAGGATCTTGCTGGTTGTTGAGGTAAAGGGCCTTCA
>NW_028044075.1:0-444 GCF_054177405.1 Leptonychotes weddellii
AAAATATTAGTAAATCTCATTTTTAGCTCTGTTTTGAAGTGCTGATACCAGTGGAGTAACATTTTTCTTCTTTGAACCTTTTCTTGTAAAATTAGAGTTTTCTCTTTTTCTAAAACAGCAGGAAGTTCATTCCAGTTCTTAATAAAGATAAAAGGAGCGTCCATGGACTTGAGTAGCTGCAGAGGAGAATTACGGTAAATAGATGCATTTCCACAGCTGCCGGCTGTCATGACATCTTCTACCATGGGAATAGAGCCATAGGAGCAAGCCTCGTATATTCTATAACATTCTGTGTTTACTCCTACTGGGCACAATGTGAGATCACTCTGAAGCAAAGCATCTTGATAATTCTTAAGGCTTTCATTTGTTTCCTGAGGCTGCCACCTAAAAAAATCAGACAAACAACTGTCATTTTCACTTTACGGAGCATGTTTTTTGTGAGAG
>NW_028044076.1:0-444 GCF_054177405.1 Leptonychotes weddellii
AATACCTGCAAAGTCCTTTTTACCGTGTAAGGGAAAATATTCACAGGTTCCAAGGGTAGAATACAGACATCTTTCGGTGGCCATTATTCCGTGTACCACAGGGAAAGGTAAAAATAAAGACTAAACAAGTTAGGAAGAGTGATGATAATAAATATGACACCCAATGAAGAATGAAATAAACAATTCTATGTGCTTGAGGTGCTAAAATAGAGGAAACAGGAAAAAGGGGAGGGGGACAGGGAGTTGTCAGTTGTGTCAAATGATGCTGAGAAGTCAATTAAGATAAGGATAGAGGAAACCATCATTGGATCTGGCAAAATGAAAACATTTGGTGAACTTAATAAAGGCAGTCTTAGTGTAGTGGTAGCAAAGAATGCAGGATTAAAGTGGATTGAGGAGAGAATGCGAGATGAGGAAATGATGGGAAAACACAATGTCACTTCT
>NW_028044077.1:0-9450 GCF_054177405.1 Leptonychotes weddellii
CCACTGTGGACATATTTTTAAACCTGAACATAAGGAGTTTAGGTGCTGGAGGTGTGGCAGGGGGAGGGGTGTGTAGTTTGATTCAGGAGTTTAGCTGGGAGGGGGCAGTTAGATTCAGGAGTTTCACTGTGGGAAGGGAGGTCCAGAGAGGTTTGCCCCTGTCCTAATTTAGGACTCAGAGCCTGATGTTGGAACCATGGGCCCGTTTTCTTCTTTGGCCTCATGTCTTCGGTTTCTTACCTTCTAGTCCAGCCTCCCAGCCCAGAACCCTTTCTTGGCATCCCCAGGCTGAGGGCACAGCTCCTTGGTGCTTCAGGATCTCATCCCAACCTTATTTACCACCATGGTGAATTTCTCACCATTCCTCAATTCTTTGCATTTGCTGTTCCATCTGCCTACAATGCCCTTCCCTCTCTTTCTGTGCCTAGACAAAGGGCAGGAAATGAGGAAGAGGGTTTAGCTACTTGATTTTATCCTCCCACCCTTTCTTGAGGAAAGGGGCTAGAAGGCTTCTCTCCTGTTGATTTACTCACCTCTGAGCTTTCCCTTCCCAGGCTGTGCTAAGACCTTGTACCACTCAGTCCACGAAAAGATCTTCACGCTTCCAGGAGACTGTCTGATCTACCCTGCTCATGATTACCGCGGTGAGGGCTTCCTGGAGGAGGTGTGGGATAACTGTCCATTTGAGAGGGAGTACCAAACTGCTGTAGTCCATGTGGGGCATGGAGACCACAATTCCCAGAAATTTCTCTGGCCAAAAAGATCAAGTGCTTAGATATGCTGAGTGTGGATGTAGAAACAAGACTCCTAGAATTCCGGAGGGCATGCGTTTTCCTGGAACTTCCTTAGAGAGCTTAGGGCACGTGGGAAACTACATTTCCCATAGTGCCAGTCGAGGAGAGCAGGCGATCTTGGTAACATTCTGGGAAGAGCCTGTTAGTCCCAGGCCCGAGATGCACCCTAAGCCTCCTGGGAAATGTAGTCCTCGGAGGCCCCAGGCACTTGCCGGATTGACGTTCCTCTCCTCCCTTGGCCGCTAGGGCTCACAGTGTCCACCGTGGAGGAGGAGCGGACTTTGAACCCGCGGCTCACCCTAAGCTGTGAGGAGTTTGTCAAGGTCATGGACAACCTGAACTTGCCCAAGCCTCAGCAGATAGGTGAGCAGTTGGGGGCTGGGACTCCTGGGTCTGAGGGAGGAGGGGGCTCAGGGCCAGAATTATGTTTCCCAAAGAAGAAGGGCTCCTCGGATTTCCGGGCCCCCAATGGGGCATGAGGAGGTCTGCTAGGGCCCCTTAATTTCAGCCCTGGGTTTTTCCTTTCAGACTTTGCTGTTCCAGCCAACATGCGCTGTGGGATCCAGACTCCCCCTTCCTGACCCGGCTTTGTCAGGTGCTCATTTCTGTTAAGAATGCACTAGGTGGGGTACAGAGAGAGGTGCCATCGCCAGGCCTCTCTTCTTCCCCTCCCTCACCAGCCCCTGAGCTTCTTAAATAAATAAAAAATATATATATATATATATATATATTTTGCTCTGAATCTTATTTCTGTCTGTTTTTGGGGGGGAAGTCGTTGGTTTTCTGATCTGAGGTGTCTGGTCTGAAGAGGCCAGGGAGGAGAGAGCAGGGTGAAGATGCAGGGTGCAGGGAAGGAGGACATTTTCTAACTCACAAGATCAGAAACAAACCTATCTGGGGCAGGGCTTCTCACCTCCTTGGATTAGAATACCATCTTGAGTTGGAGCCACTCACACCCGTAAGACCCAGGAGAAGGTCCTTCACTCCTCCACGTCTCAGTTTCCTCATCTGTGCAATGGAAATAATACTAATAATAGGGTGTTGTGATGATCCAATGAGTCCACATGTATGAGGTGCCTTGGCACACTGCATGGCAGGTGCCCTATCAGTGGTGACTATTATTGTTACTATCATTTGGAATGATCTTCCAGGCACTTCCTGGCTGCACCAGAGTGACAATGTGCCCAATGGTTAAGAACATGGACTTTCCAGAGAACAAATCCAGCCTTGAGATTAACAGCATGTCTAGACTTCCAGGCACATTTAACCCCCTCAGCCTCAGTTTCCCCAATTATAAAATGGAGATGGTAATCCCTTTCTCATTAGGCTACCATAAGGATGAAATTAACGTGTGTCAAGTGTTTAGCACAGCTCCTGACATCCAATAATCCTGTCTCACATGCCAGTTATTTTCCTGTTTTTGCCCAGAGAGGAAAGGGTCTGGCTTAGACCTTTAACCTCTGCCCTCCACCCCATAGCAGAGTGGGGCGGGGGGGTGGGCACACTTCCACTGTCTCTGGGCGGGTCTCTGACTCAGCCCAGGGCACCCCCTCCCCTTGCCCAGCTCTCCAAACCGGTCGGAGCCCTTCTAAAGGGCTCATTAGAGGGAGAGGCCCCTATCTCCATTCCCCCTTCCTTTCAGGATTCCCGGTGTCGGGGCATTAGGGAGACGCTTATACATAGGTGATGAAGACGCCTAGCCCTCCAGGGGGCAGGAACGGGGCGGGAGGCGCTGGAGGCAGAGTGAGGGGTCGCGATGCTGGCTTTTCCGAGGGTGGGGCCGGTGGGGCCGGGATGGCCAGATGCCGCGGCCGCGGGCGGGGCAAACTGGTCGCTCCCTCCTCCCTCGGGGAGCTGTTGGACCTGTTGTCCCCCCCCCTCCACTTCCGGGCTGCTGGGGAGGGGGACAGAGCAGCTTCTCTCTCCTCCCTCTTCCCCAGCCACCTGTCCCGCAGACTGAAAAGGCAGCGCCCAGAGCGCAGAGCGACCAAGCCCGCCGAAGCCTGAGCCGGTGAGGGGGCCGGGGCTGCGGGGGAGGAGGGAGCTGAAGACGGCCTTCTGGGCTCCCGGGAGTGGAGGGAGGCTGCAGTTTGGGAATCTAGCCCTGGGACGAGCAGAGGACGCAGACTCTTGGTTTGCTCAGGGAGGGAAAGTAGGAGCCCCGACTCCTGGATCTCTGAGTGAGACGGCATGGACGCTGCTCCCCCCTACAGTGGTGTCGGAGCCAAGTCTACCAGGCTCGGGAAAGGAGGGAGTCCCGGAGGGAGAAGGAGATGGGGTCGCTCTAGGGTGCTCCAAGGGATTGTGGGGGGTTGCTGGGAGGCTACAAGCCTCGACACCTGGGTAGGAGGGAGAGGCCAGTAGGGGACGTGCGAAGACCCCCCCCCCAACTCAAATTCCGGTCGGGCCTTCGGGGGTGTGGCGCCCTGGGAGCCATCGAACCCCGCCCCTAGAAACTCCAGACCACGCCCCCGGAGCGCTCAGTTCCAGTCTTTGATCTCTTAGGTCCCGCCTCCTGGAGCTCCTTCCGAGCGCCCGAGCGCTCGGGAGCCTCCTGGGCCGCATCCTCTCGCTGCCAGGCCACGCCCCCGGAACTCGGGCCCGCCCACTCCGCTGGAGCACCGAGCGGCCATGGGGACGCCGAGCGGCCGGGACGAGGGGTGCCAGCCGCCTCCGGTCCCGGAGGGCGACGCGGAGGTCCCGCCCCAAGGGGCTGCGCAGCCCCAGGTGCACCCCGAGGACCCCCACGAGCCGGAGGCGCCCGAGGCCCCGGAGGAGCCCCAGGGAGTGAAGGAGCTTCCGAGCGGCCGAGGAGCTGAGCAGCAGGCTGAGGAAGAGGAAGAAGTGGAAGAAGGCAGCAGCACGGAGAGCAGCCGCGACGCGGTGAGGGACCTGGAGGGCGAAGGAGGGGGCCCCGGGGGGCCCAGAGAGACAGACAGGCGCTAGCGGGTGACAGAGCCACAAAGGGACAGGTAGAGAGAGACCAGATGGAGACCTGGACACAGGGAGACCGAGAGACAAGGGAACCAAAGAGACAGAGACACAGAAAGACCAGAGACAGAGCCTCGGAGAGATGGGGTTAAAGACACAGACAGAAACCCAGAAACAAAGGACAGAGATGCTCAGAAGGGAAATACTCTGAAAGGGAGAGAGACCTAGCGATTCAGAGAGAGAGACAGATACTGAGTCGGAGAGACAAAACCCAGAGAAACGGGGGAAAGACTCAGAGCAACCCGGGGAGAGCGGGAGAGAGATCCGGGTCTACCAGGACGCGATGCCAAGAGAATGGGACCTGGGTAGCGAAAAAGGGACCTTCCTTGAGTCGGCTGCGTACGTCCCCTCCCCGACTGCAAGTCCCTGGGCCTCCTGCCCGGCCCGGGGTGCTCCCGCACCTGCACCCTCCCCCACTTCAATAAACGGGCGTGGCGACTGACTGGGGCTGATCAGACCCCCAGACCCGAGAATGGGGTGGGGAACGGACCTGCCTGATGACTGCAGTGGCGAGGCCTCTCCTCCTGAACACGCCCCTCTCCGACCTCAGCGGGAGGCTCGGTCCCCGGCACAGACCCCGGCCACGCCCCCCGCATCCACCCAGCCTGGGGAGGGGGTGCGAGGGGCGGCGCGGCGGCTTCGAGAGCAACAGCTGGAGGCACTGACCCGCGTGGCCGTGATGGAGCAGCGAGTGAAGGAACTACAGCGCCAGAGGAAGGAGCTGAGGATTGAGGTGAGGCTGCGGACCTTGTGGGCAGTCTGGTCCCCAGCTCAAGGGGAGCCCTCCAGGCCAGGCTCCTGGGCCTTGCCTCCAGCGGGATCCCACTCTTAGGCCTCCAGCCCTATCCTCCCTCCCTCCGAATCCAGGACCCCAGACTCCCAGGCACCCCACTTGGACCCAGGCGTCCAAGTCCCCAGCCTCCTCCTTCCTCGGACCCAGACCTCCGGGCCCCAGCCCTTACATTCTCCCCACAGATGGAGGTGGAAGTGGCCCTTCTGCGGGGCGAGCTGGCTGGGGAGCGGGTGGCTGCCCGGCGCGAGGAGGAGCAACTCCGGGAGCTGCTGGAACAGCAGAGGGACACGAAGCGGGGCAACCACGAGCAGCAGGAACAGGTCAGTTTCTCCTGCGCGATCTTCACCGTCAGTTTCCTTCCTCATCGGACCGATACTCCTGGTGGTGCTCCGGGGACCTGAGCCCCAGGGTTATCCTCATTCCCCAAAGGGGGATCCTTGGGCTGGGGGAGTGAGGGGTGGGCAGATGCTTCTTGTTTTCCTTCTCCCTCTCCCACCATGATTCTGGGGCCTCTTCCTTTGGCCCTCTCTTTGCTCTTTAAATGTCATCTTGTGAAAAATGTCAAACCGACGAACAGAATAGTCAAACGGGTGGCTCTGTGGTGTGCTCACCACCTTTATCAGTAATCAATCTTCCATTCTCGTTTCATATCCCCCAGTTTGCTTCCCTCTCCCCCGTTTTAAAAGCCAGTACCAGACATGATACTGTCTGTAAACTCTTTAACAACCTATTCATTCTTCAGGTCTGATAACGAAACAGGGATGGTGTTTTTAAAAACAGGGGCCTTGGGGCGCCTGGGCGGCTCAGTGGTTAAGTGTCTGCCTTCGGCTCGGGTCCTGATGGTCCTGGGATCGAGCCCCACGTCAGGCTCGCTGCTCAGTGGGGAGTCTGCTTCTCCCTCTCCCACTCCACTCCTTCTGTTCCCTCTCTTGCTGTCTCTCTCTCTGTCAAATAAATAAAATCTTTAAAACTAATAAAAAAAAAACAAACAGGGCCTAGCTCTACACACCTCCCTCTCTCTCACCCCCAAACCTGTGGTCAGTCAACATGTCCTGTCCTTTCTGCTCCCTGAACCTCTGTCTCTAGTCCTTCCAGTGCCCCAGGATAAGGGTTCTTCAGTCAGTTGGCCAAACCAGACAGGAGCTGCGCCGAGCCTGCCTTTCTCTGTCACCTCCCTCTGTGCTCCTCATCTCTACCCTCTGACCAGAGTTTACCCCCGAAACTTCCTGTGCTTTTCAACTACTGTGCATTTGTGCTGTGCTGTTCCCTCAGCCCAAAGCGCCCTTCCGGCTCCCTCTAGCTCCCTGGGTCTAAATGTTCCCTGATTTTTGAGGCTTATCTTAAAATCCTCCCATCCAGGAAGATGCTCTCCAGTCTCGGTTTCTGTAGTCTCTGTGTTTCACTGCCCTGATCGTCCCAGCCTGTACAAGAGTGAACTAGACAGGGGCACCTGGGTGCCTCAGTCAGTTAAGCGTCTGCCTTCGGCTCAGGTCATGATCCTAGGGTCCTGGGATCGAGCCCCACATCGAGCCCTGAGCAGGGAGCCTCCTTCCTCCTCTCCCTTTGCTGCTTCCCCTGCTCATGCTCACACTCTCTCTCTCTAATAAATAAATCTTAAAAAAAAAAAAAAAGTGAACCAGACAGACAGGGTCCCTGCAGTCTTGGAGCCGGCACCCAGGCAGGGTTCAGGGATCCAGCTAGCCTCGCCCGTGCTGGACTCTGTTTCTCTTCCTGTGTCCAGACTGGACTGGACTGAGAAGGCTGAGAGCCTGGCTGTTCTTTCAGGAACAGAGGCGGCTGAGCCAGGAGCGGGATCGAGTGGAGGGTCTTCGCCAAAGACTCCAGGAGGCCCAGGGACAGCTCGACTCCCAGCCGGAGGACCAGCGAGAGCGGCTCCTGCAGGGAGTGCAAGAGGTGAGGGTCCTCCAGATCCTCTCTGGGACCTGGTATCCAGGCTGCTCTTTCCTCAGGACCCAGACGTCCAGGCCTTCAGGCCCCTGTTCCCTCACCTAGGAGTTCAGGCCCCAGCCTTATAACTCCTAGGACTTGGGAGTCTAGGTCCTCAAGCCCCTCTTCCCTCCTTGCCCAGGACTCCTGGCCCCAGCCCACTTACCGCCCCCCCCCACCAGGATCCAGGCCTCCAGTGTTTGCATTCCCACCCACAGATGAGGGAACAGCTAGATGTGGCCCAGTGTGCCTACGAGGACCTCGAGTTCCAGCAGCTGGAGCAGGAGAGCAGGTGGGAGGAGGAGGACCGGGACAGCCCTGGGGCCCGGGCACTGGACCCCAAGGTCCGGGAACTCCAGGCCAGTGTGGCACAGCACAGGGTGAGTCGGGCAGGGCTTGCTCTCCCTTCCTCCCTCGCCGCTGCCCTCTGACTCCTCCATTCCCCCGTCTGGCCCTTTCTCTGTCATCCTTTCCCACCCGCCTCACCACCGTCTTCTGAAGAGTAACAACAATGATTGATGTTTATTGAGCATTTACTATGTGCCAGTCATGGTCCTAAATGTTTCATGAGTCCTTACTCATCAAATCTTTACAAGAATCTGGGGAGGCCAATCTGACTCCCCCCCCCCACTTTATAATGAAGAAACTGAAGATCAAGGTGCTCAAGTAATCTTTTCCAAGGTCGCTCAGTTTGTAGAGGGTGGAGCTGGGATCTGAACCTACTCGGTTCGGACGCGGGGCTCCTTTCTCCACCTCCATTTCTGGATCTTCTCCCTGTCACTCTCTTTTCCCTTCTATCTGTCTCTGTTCTGTGTGCACCTTGTCTCCTTGCTCGCATCTTCCTCTCGGGGACTGTCTTGGTCCTTCTTTTTTGTATCTGTTCTAGTTGGTCTCTCTGTCCCTTTCCCTTTCTGTTCTCCACAACTCTCTCTGGGCCTGTCTCTCTCCATCTCTGTCTGTACATCAGCTCCTCCACCCCCCCCCCAAGCCACCCCAGGTCTCTTCCCGATCCCCAAAAGGGAAGAGGGCACCAGGGAACTTAACTCCCCACCCACTCATGGGCACCCAGGTCCGGGGGATCTCTGTTACGGGGTGCAGCAAACCCCAGGCTCTTGAGAAGGACTTGGCTCTGTGGGAGCCAGCTGGGAGCCCTGGGACAGCTGAGTAACCAGGGCCCTGGGCCATGCCCTGCAGCACCGGATCCAGGTCTTAGAGGAGCAGCTCAAGTCGCTGGGGGGGCAGATGGTGGCTGAGAGCAGGGGGCTGAGCCGGAAGAAGGACGAGGCCCTTCAGGCCCTGACGCAGGTGAGTTCTCCTGGGAGACCTGTCCGACTGTCCTCACATCCCCCTGGGGCAATCCATCTCCACTCTGCACCCCAAGATGCCTCCTGGTACCAGGGAAGGCTGGGACAGCCCATTCTGAGTCTGTGATGTGCTAGCCCGTGCTAACTTGCTCTGCCTTAGGAACGGAGCCGCCTGCTCGAGCTTAATTGCCTCCAAGGAACCCCAGGTGGAGACTTCTCTGAGTCCAACCGGGCCCTCACTAAGGTATGGGGATTTCATGCACCTGTCAGCCCCTCCGCCCTCCAACCCAGGAGTCCATCCCCCAACCTCTTCCTCCTCACTCGGGAGTCCAGGCCCACAGACCCCTTTTCCCTTGGGATCCACAGTTCTCAACCCCTAAACCCTTTTACCTTTGGGACCCAGGAGTTCAGACCCCCAGCCCCTACCCCTCAGGGAACCTGTGGTCTCGCCCACAGTCCTTGCTCCTCTAAGACCACGGTCCAGCTCCCTTGTGACCTGGAGCCTTTGTTTTTCCATCTGAGAAATGGGCCGACACTGGATACAAGGGTCAGAGCTCCTGGGAACGGGTGGGCCCTCTGTGATCCTTCCAGCTCCCGTTAACCATCAACCCCTCTCCTGAAGCTCCTGTTCACCCAGAAGACGGACCGCCAGCTGCTGGTGCTCCAGGACCCCACCACCCACACTGCCTCTACCACTTCCTCCTGCCTCTTCTCGGTCCACAGCTCCCTGCAGGTACCTCGGCTCCCCACACCACCATCTCGCTGTCACTCGCATCTCCAGAACTTGCCCTGTGGCTTTCTCCACCGTGGGGGTCTGGGGGAGAGGGAAGGATGAACGAGGGGTATTTTGATTTTTAATAGGCTCAAGCTTTACTTACTGATTTTCTTTCTCCTGCCTAACACCCCACCACTCCCCTGGCAGAATGGAACTGGGTGCACCCAGCAGTAAATTTGACAAGCAGCCAAACAGGGCGTATGGATAGGAAGGCCCCCTCTCTCCACCCCACGGGCCCACAGCCCCCATCCCCAGCATGGCTACTTGTTTCTTCAGTACCCCTCCTTCCAGATCTCCTTGAGACTGGGGCCGGGGGGTCCCCACTTATTAACAGGTTACAACATTCATTGTTACTAACTCTTTAAACTGAAACAGAGTAGAGAATGTCAGAGCCTGTGCAGGAGGCAGGGGGTGAATATTAGATGAAAAGTTTTGTTTCAGTTTGTGTGGATGCTTGGCAAACACTTAGAAATTGGTAGCTGTTTTGTTTTGTTTTAAGATCTTATTTATTTATTTGAGAGAAAGAGACGGAGATAGGCCTCTCTAGAACAGGAGTGGGGAGGAGAGGGAGAAGCAGGCTCTCTGCTGAGCAGGGAACCCGATGTGGGACTCGATCCCAGGACCCTGGGATCATGACCTGAGCCGAAGACAGACGCTTAACCGACTGAGCCACCCAGGCGCCCCAAAATTGGTAGCTCTGATGCAAACTTTTTTTCAGAAATGTGTAGATAAGCTATTCATTGGCTTTGATTTTCTTTTCTTTTTTTTTTTTTTAAAGATCTTTTATTTATTTATCTGAGAGAGAGAATGGGAGACAAAGAGCATGAGAGGGGGAGGATCAGAGGG
>NW_028044078.1:0-444 GCF_054177405.1 Leptonychotes weddellii
CCCCGCTCACACACATGCAGGTGCTCTCTCTCTAAAACAAATAAATAAATCTTTTTTTTTAAAAAAAAAGAGGACTGGTCAAATAAATTCTGCTGCATCCATCTGCTGGAAGAATGGATAGCTATTAGAAGAAATGGCTCAGCAGGCTGGTGTGTCCGTACAATGGACTGTTATACTGACACTCAGAATCGCGATTATGAGTGTGATCTAGAAATATGAAAATACCTACATGAGCTAAGGATAACAGGACACAATAGAACTTGATAATACACACATTAGAATTATATATGAAATAAATAAGTTCTATACTAAATTCAGAAGGGACTGGGGCATATATATGATGATTCAAGAGTTTGAGCTTTTCTGGTGATTTCGAATTTGTACCCAGATGTTTTGTTCAATGCTTGTTTAGTTGATGAAGGAGAAAAACAAGCAGGGCAAGGA
>NW_028044079.1:0-444 GCF_054177405.1 Leptonychotes weddellii
GAGCATAATGTTCTTAAGGTTCATCCATGTGGTAGCATGTGTCAGAATTTCCTTCCTTTTTAAGGCTGAATAATATTCCATTTATGGATAGACCACATTTTGTTTATCCCTTCATCCACTGGTGGCCCCTTGGGTTGCTTCTACCTTTTAGAATTGCGAATAACTTTGGCCTCTCTGAGCCCCAGTTGTCAAAGGAGGGACTCAGGTGGATCAAGTTGTAGGAGCCCCCCATACCCTGAAAGAAACCCCCCTCCTCTGGAGCTCAGTGGAGCGTCCATCTGCCCTAGTGTGCTACCTCCCTGGGGCCCCAGCCCCAGCACTGCCTTTGGACCTTCTCATGGCTCTTCTGCCCAGCTAGAGCTCAAGGCCAGTGCCAGCCCAGGGTCTGGTTACACCTCAGGCATCAAGCAGATTCCCGTCCAATGTGTGGTCTAAAAATCTAAA
>NW_028044081.1:0-444 GCF_054177405.1 Leptonychotes weddellii
AAGGGGAAAAGAGATAGCATCTTTCAGGTTGGGTGCTTGCCACTGAGAATTTGAACATTGTACCACTAAGGTGGTGCAGAGCTAACCAGTGGGCTTGAAACAGCAAGGATTTGATTGCCAGCGCAAGGCATCATTGTATTGATGTCAGTCACCCTTGGCACAGCCTTAGCTTTGGCTCAGGCCAATGATTTTTTTTGCATTCTTCTCTGTTCCCATAACTTTACACTCTGTATTACAGCAAAAGGATGGTCTAGGGATCCATCCTCCTTTTTCCTTCCGAAAATGGACCGGTTGCCATTTAGCACATACAACCTTGTAAAGTCCTTCGGGCCAGCTCTGATTTGGATTTAGAAAGCTCAGGGAAGTCAGAGCTACCTTTGAACCCTGCCTGCATGGGGGGGGCATGGAAGATCTCCAAGCTGTGCCAGGCCCTCCAAGCCCACG
>NW_028044082.1:0-444 GCF_054177405.1 Leptonychotes weddellii
GAGAAGTCTGAGCAGGAGATAAGGATTTGGGTAATCCCCACGAAGAGCAAAACAGTGTAGATGAAGACACCTAAGAACAGTGTGTGGAGTCAGGAAAGTAGGTGTCCTGGGGCAGCACCCTGAGGACTAAGTACCTTATTTTCAATGCACGTCAAATTTTTAATTCAAACTGCAAATCTTTGGAAAATTGAAGTGCTAAAATGAGACTCCTCTGCTGTATAATACATTACATGTAAAAACACTACCGCTTCACAGGTCAGAATTTGTAAGAAATGTGATTATTGCACGTATCAAGCCTATCAAAAGGATCAAAATAAAGCTTGAAAACAACACAAACCAACAACAAGAAAACAGACCTCAACAATTTTATAGGTAAATTCTGATTTTTCCAATGAGGAAGCAGGCAAAATAAATGGTTTCAACATCATAAATCTGTTTTAAAGA
>NW_028044083.1:0-444 GCF_054177405.1 Leptonychotes weddellii
TATGCAATTATGGTCAACTGATTTTTAACAAAAGAGCAAAGATAAGTCAATGGATAACTAATAGTCTTTTCAATAAATAGTGGTGGGAAAATCAGATATCCAGTTACAGAAAAACAAAAACTCCAAGTAGATCTTAAAACCTAATCTCAAAATTTAAGACCATAAATATTTTAGGAGAAGTCATATAATAACATCCTTGTGACCTTGAGTTAGGTAAATGGTTCTTTTATAAAATACCAAAGCGCTACCCATAAGATAAAAAGTTAATAAATTGGGGGCGCCTGGATGGCTCAGTCGGTTAAGCATCGATTCTTGATTTTGGCTCAGGTCATGATCTCAGGGTTGTGAGACTGAGTCCTGTGTTGGGTTCTGTACTAGGCATGGAGCCTGGTTGAGATTCTCTCTATCCCTCTCCCTGTTTGCACTCTCTCTCTCAAAAAAAAA
>NW_028044084.1:0-444 GCF_054177405.1 Leptonychotes weddellii
GAGGAGCCGGAGAGCGCGGGGTGCGGCGGCGGTGGCGGCGCGGGCCATGGGGCTCAGCTCGGAGAGTCGGGGCGGCGGGGCCTGGAGCTGGCGAGCTGGAGCGCGAGCTGGCGGAGCGGATTCTGTGGCTCCCGGAGCCGGGAGAACCGCTTTTATCCCCGGTGGGCGCGGGGAAGTGAGCAGCCCCGCGGCCGGGGAAATTCCCGGCACCGCACGTCGCTTCGGGGTCGGAAAGGACAGCGCGGCCCCGCCCCCGCGGTGAAGGGGGACGCGCCCCTCCTCCCCCGCCCGGCCTCCCGCGTGTCCCTGCGAGTCGGGGATGTCCTCTTTCCGCCCAAATTCCCAAAGGGGGAGTGAGTGGCCGTCACGCTGCAGCTGCCCACCGTGGGCGCCCAGGTTTGGTCCAACCCGTTAGATCCTTTAGGGGAGAGAATTAATTCTCAA
>NW_028044085.1:0-444 GCF_054177405.1 Leptonychotes weddellii
AGCCTCCTTGTCTTTGCACTTAAGGGGTTAAATTGAACTCATCTCTCATGTTTGGCTCCCTCTACAGACTATTAGCTTCTTATAAGCAGGGATGAACTTTTTTTTTATTAGTAGCTGAGTCCCTAGCATAAAGCATAATTTCTAGTTTATCATAGGCTCATTTTTTAAATCTGAAGAGAATATAAAAAACTAAATAATACGCTCAAGTAGTAGAGTCAGTACCAAAATTTAAGTCTTCTAACTTCTTTTTATTTATTTATTTATTTTTATTCTTATGTTAATCCCCATACATTACATCATTAGTTCTAGATGAAGTGTTCCATGATTCATTGTTCGTGCACAACACCCAGTGCTCCATGCAGAACGTGCCCTCCTCAATACCCACCACCAGGCCAACCCATCCTCCCACCCCCCTCCCCTCTAGAACCCTCAGTTTGTTTTTCA
>NW_028044086.1:0-444 GCF_054177405.1 Leptonychotes weddellii
AGAAGAAGGTAGCGGGAGGGGAAGAATGAAGCGGGGGAAATCGGAGGGGTAGACGAACCATGAGATACGATGGACTCTGAAAAACAAACAGGGTTCTAGAGGGGAGTGGGGTGGGAGGATGGGTTAGCCTGGTGGTGGGTATTGAGGAGGGCACATTCTGCATGGAGCACTGGGTGTTGTGCACAAACAATGAATCATGGAACACTTCATTTAGAACTAATGATGTAATGTATGGGAATTAACATAAGAATAAAAATAAATAAATAAATAAAAATTTAAGTAACAATAAAATTTTTTAGAAATAATAAAAAAAAAAACAACAAATAGCAAGTTCTAGGGAACACAAACATTCAGTCCACAGTGATGTGGGAAACAAAGGCAGAAGAGAAATTATTAAATTTCCTTACTACTTACAGCCCATTGACAAGTCCTTAAAACAGGCAG
>NW_028044087.1:0-444 GCF_054177405.1 Leptonychotes weddellii
AAATTCATGTCTACCCAGAACCTTACAATGTGACCTTATTTGGAAATACGGTCTTTGCAGGTGTAATTGGTTAAGAATCTGGAGATGAAGTCATCTTGGATATATAGGGTGAGCCCTAAGTCCAACAACTGGTGTCCTTATAAGGAGAGGATGCAGAAATGTGGGGAAGAAAGCCACGTGAAGAGAGGCAGAGATGGGAGGGATGCAGCCACAAACCAAGGGATGCCTGGCGCCCCAGAATTTGAAAGAGGCAGGAAGGACCTTCCCCTAGTGCTGGCTTGGGGCACAAGTGGGAGCCTTCCACAAGGGAGCTATCATCTGGAGTAGGCCTTTTCCTTGGTGGGCCTTGAAACGCTGGTGTTTGCATCTTTGTCATGAGGTGACTCATGTCTCCAGAGAAGAGCGTTCCAGGATCTTGCTGGTTGTTGAGGTAAAGGGCCTTCA
>NW_028044088.1:0-9449 GCF_054177405.1 Leptonychotes weddellii
AACATTGTGCTAACTTTGTAAGGCAACAGATCGTAACTAGACTCATGGTGATCATTTTGCAGTGTATACAGATGTGAAATCACTATGTTGTACCTGAAACTACTATAGTAGTGTATGTCAATTATATCTTAATTTAAAAATAGATAAAACAGTAAAAACAGAGGTGCTCCCCTCAAAGTACTTTTCATCCCAGTGGAGGAGACAAAGACAAAACATCACTGAATTATACGCAATATAACATATGTAAGGAGGCAAATACTCAGAGTGCTGAAAGAGCAGTAGAGGAACATTTAAACCTACCCAGATAATCTTAGAAAGCATTAAGAGCAGAAATGAGCCGAGACTTGAAGAAAAAGAACTATAAATGTTAAAGAAAAATGTGGAGCCGGCACTTCTGTCAAAAGAAACTGTATGAATAAAAGAATAGAACTATGAAATGATATATTGTGTGAAGCACTTTGTATGAAGTTTGTGGTGTAAAAGAGCAAGAAATGAAGCAGGATCTATAAAAAGAGGCCAATTCATGGAAGGGCTTATGTATCATGCTTAAGGATTTAGGCTTAATCTTTTGGGTGACAGGGAGCAATTGAAGAATTTAAGCAGGGAAGTGAGTGACATGGACAAATTTTGATTTTAAAATAGATTTCCATACTAAAGAGACTTGCGTAAGTAAGCTAGCTCAGTCATTTATTAAGGAAAGCCATTGAGAAGTGTGCTTAAATCTCTGAATTTCAGATTCCTCATTGCTGAGAGACTTAAATGAGATATATAATAAATCAAAAGATACATGGAATCAACAATGCACATAATTGCAAGCTGCAGTCAGAATTCAGAAACGTTAAGATGGAGGCTGCACATCCACAAATGAGATGTGCTACTCTAAGTGTCACAACAGATGATCAAGAGAATGTTCTCAGGCTGAAATTTGACTGTAGGATGATAAAGCTACTATGAGAATACTCAACGAAGAATTCCTCGTAGCAATGGTGGAAGAGGAAGTCAGGAATACCATGCTTAGAGGAGAGAGAGAAAGAGAAATTAAACATGATACTTAGGATAATACTGCGATCACAGTTTGGGATATAAAGAAAAACCAGGTAAGATTCTTATAAGCTCTAGGGCAAATACCTCAGCATTAAAGAAATAAAAATACAAGCATTTCATTAATGGGGACTGTGGGGTTAAGGTCTTAGGAAATTAATCACTAACCATAAATATGGCAGAGATCCTTAAGGAGTGCTTATTATAACAAGAGAACCACTGGAGAAGAGGCTGGAGGGAAAAAGAAACGTCCTTCCCCATGCCATAACTTGTTAATTCAGTCAGTCGACCCATATTTATAACATTCCACACTGATATTACAATGGGCTGTAATCACACATCATTATTCTTCTGAAGTGCAAAATTAATTGAAAAAAAATCATTAAATAACAACATAAAAACAGA
The DNA here is from genome assembly GCF_054177405.1 of Leptonychotes weddellii. Classification (NCBI taxonomy): domain Eukaryota; kingdom Metazoa; phylum Chordata; class Mammalia; order Carnivora; family Phocidae; genus Leptonychotes; species Leptonychotes weddellii. The sequence continues at coordinate 1,447 of NW_028044088.1, forward strand.
GTTATATATGCAATGAAGATAAAAATAACAGATTTAATAAGAGCAAAAAATATCCTTGGAATTAAAGAAGAATTCCCTGAGAATGTGATATATTATTTGAAATATGATGAGTAAATAGGGAACACGTAAATGCAGGTAGAGGAGCATTTTATAAAGAGGTTGTTGCACGGGCTAAATCTTGTACTAGGATAAACAAGGTGAGCTGTCCAGTAGGAGATGGGGTTGGAATAGAAAATGTAATTTAAAGAAATATAATAATATTTAATCATCATCCGAAAAAGATGAAATAGCTGATTGAGTGATTTGGACTATGAATTTGTTAAAATCTCCCAGCATAAGTTGCAAAAAGAAAAAGGCAAGGGTCAAAAAGAAAGAAAAGACAAGAAAGAATCAAACCAGAATTTAAAATATATGACCAGTGAGACTAAAACAAGGGGAAAAAATGAAAAAAAAATTAATCAAGAATTTCTCCGAACTGAAGGAAGACAGGGATCTTTAATTTCAAATGGCATACAGAAGGTCAAGCAAGATGAGTGTAAACAATTCGTTACTGAAAATTATTTCAGAATTTCAAGGAGGAAAAAAATAGGTCCTCTATACTGCAAAAATAATTAAATTTGAATCAGACATCTCCCTGGATTTCCAGACCAAGTATAAATGTCTTCAAAATTCAGAAAGAACATAATTTTGACTAAAGGATGTTACCAAACTCTTAATTAAGTCAGAAGACAAAATAAAGATATTTTCTAAAACCTAAAGATCAGAGAATAGAATTTCCATGTATCCATTCTAAGAAAGTTTTTAATATCAGTTAAAAGAAAAGCCAGACTACCTTGACTGAAAACTAAGGAAATATTTTATTTCACATAACTGCAAAGTCTAGGTATTTCTAGATAAAATGGAGGATAAGGATAATATAATGGAAAAAAAAATCATAGGAGAAAAAAATTAATTGGAAACAAAGTGGTCATTGCTCCATACTTCATATCCTGTTTGAAAGAATAGTATAAACTTTTTGCCCTGATAGTGGGATGATTCCTAGATATTTTGATAGAAAAAATTTCTAGGTCCTTACTCATATCCCAGCCCCCTACCTCCCACCTCTTGGTTTGGGCCTCTAAAGGAGTCCCTTATTTAGTGTTATCCATGACCACATCTCAGAGGGCAATTGGCAAGAATGCCTATTCTGGGTGCTGATTTTCTTCATCATCTCACTCCCTACAGGTTTGTGTGTATGTGTCTTCATTTGTGTGTGAGAAGAGCAAGTGTGAATAGAGGATTGATTGCTAAGTGGAAGCTCAAACATCATCTCTTAATCCCAGACACGGGGAAAGCAACTCCCTTAAAGTCAGATACTGTGTTCAGCCATGTTACCTGATTCTAGAGCTGGAACTTGGAGTTATCTGTTTCCTAGCAACAATTCTCAGTTATTTGTTCACTTCCCTGGCCCTTAATTTAATGACCTCCACGGAGGCATCTGCTTTGGACAACTGGAGACAATGGTTCGGGATGGGGAGGCACAGTTAATCTGCATTTCTCCCTGCTATCTGCACTTATACCATAAAAATAATTGTCTCCTGTGTCTGCCCTGTAGTATGTAACAGAAGATTCACGGAAAGGGCCTGTGGGAATCACGCTTCTCACATAACTCAATCTCATTGCCAATTTTGGTTCTGACTTCCTTAACTCTGCTAACTCTAAGAAGCTAATAATTTAGCTTTTTTATCCAAACAGGGCTCCAGGTCATTCTCAGCCATCCTTGGAGGTTGGCCAGAGGCAAAAAGTATGCCTTTTCTTTCTGAGTCAGTTTTAACCCAGGTCTGTATCTTTATTATTATAGGATATTACCAAATCTGTAAGAAGGGGAGAAGCTAACAATCCACTCTGACATCCTGAATTTTCCCTATCAAATCTCATAATGTACAATCATGCTAGACACATGGCTTTTGTGCAAAGTGTAACAAGCATTTTGTCCATCTGTTTGACAACCAATAACAAGAATCGCAACTTCCCTTACTTGGGATTATTGTGATTCCCACTGCCTTTCAAACTACTTCTACGTGGCAATTTCAAGCTTGGAGTATGACAAATTTCAGCAACAGTGTAGGATAAGTACTAACAGCTAATAATTAGTCTGAAATATGATAGTGGTAACTTTTTTACCTACCAAACTATATATTTCTTTTTTTTTTTTAAAGATTTTATTTATTTGACAGAGGGAGACACAGCGAGAGCGGGAACACAAGCAGGGGGAGTGGGAGAGGGAGAAGCAGGCTTCCCGCGGAGTGGGGAGCCCGATGCGGGGCTTGATCCCAGGACCCTGAGATCATGACCTGAGCCGAAGGCAAGCGCTTAATGACTGAGCCACCCAGGCGCCCCCAAACTATATATTTCTTAGACACATTATTTGTTGTTTTAATTTGTTGTGCTTAACTACCATTTACTTCAGGGTTGTTTCCTCTTCAATCACAAATTTAACTCAGCCTTCAATTATAGTTTTAGCAAAAGATGCTTTACTTTCTATTATAAATATGACACAACTATACAACAATGAACACTTCAGCTTTTAACTTTCATTTGCATTTTAACTTTTTCTAAGATAAAGGGTTGCAAAGACAATTTCCAGAGCAGGAAAGGGAGAGGGAGATTGAGAGAGAAAAACACACATTTTGTTTCAGGCATTTTTGTCCCAGAATAGCCAAAAATAAATCCATTGATCAAAACACTCTGCAAATAAACTCTGTAGCCTCTTTATGAAACTCTTAATTTAAGCGCAAGAGACTGAAATGATAATAGTGTCACTCTGTAACAAGACCCTGCTGAGTTCAGTTCCTTCTCCAAACTTTATGTCTAAATACTGCAGGGGCTGCCCTGCCCCCCCAGCACGTGCTGATCCCGCCTCAACTGAAGAGTGAAGACACCTATATGAAGTCCTCTATGCTAAAATGGAAGGGTATAAATTACTGAGAACACTGTCAACAATTAACTTTCCTAAACCAAGAGATGACTTAGTCTACAAATACAATGCCTATCATTGGAACAAAGAGTATTTCCTTATTTTTTTTTAAAGATGCTTCTGATGCTATTCAGTCCTATGCTAAGATCACCAGATACTGCAGAAGGATACTTTCTTGTAATGGTATCTAAAGTAACTCTTGTAAACTGTGCTTTCAAATGCTGCAGTTGACATTGAGGTTCATTCAATTAGGTCTCTCAGAAACTCAAAATTGCCCATTTCCTTTAACCATGCTTTTCCAATTTTTCTCTCAGTTTAAAATGACTGGTGTGATTATGGGTTTGAAGTGAGTACATATTTAAATACTGCTTAATCTCTCTCCCGTATCTGTACCAAAGTTATTTTTATTTTAAAAATTTCAGAAAGTTTATAATGGAGATAATTGTAAAATGTTTACAAATTAATAAAAGAATGACATTAAATATCAATACTATACCAGTGAAGCTAAATTAAAATTTAAAAATTTAAAAGCTAAATAATGGGGTGCCTGGGTGGCTTAGTTGGTTAAGCGGCTGCCTTGGCTCAGGTCATGATCCCAGGGTCCTGGGATCAAGCCCTGCATTGGGCTCCCTGCTCAGCGGGAAGTCTGCTTCTCCCTCTGCCCACCGCCTCCCCGCCCCCGCTCATGTTCTCTCACTCACTTTCTCTCTCTCAAATAAATAAATAAAATCTTTAAAAAAAAATAAGTAAAACCTAAATAGTTATAAAAATAGAAAATATAATATCAACCTTAAGTTTAATATTCAATATATTAAGAGCCATTTAAACTTGGCTTAAATTATTATGAATTCTGAATTATAGACTATCCCCTAATAACTCATTAGTTACAGACTGACAGCACATATTCCTAGCCCACCATAATTACTCAGTAATTATTTATTGAAATGAACTGACCTTGTTACCAAACCTTCACCAAACTTACTCTCTCTATTTGCTGGGTAAAGGTATGAATAACAATTCTCCAGCTCTTTTACCAGACTCCTGTTTGTAACAATGCAATCTGAATTTTGGCTATGAAATATAATTACTAAAAATGTGTATCACTTTCAAATCTGATGTACTAAAATCTTCCCACACTGTCATTCCTTCCCCTTCCATGGTGAGTTTGAAGGCATGTGTTGATGTTGGAGCAAAACAGGAAGGGCCCTGGGTCCCTCAATCTACATTTGGAGGAGAACAGACTTCCAATCAAGAACATCTGCTTTAGACAGTTACATGAGTGAGACATGTTGTTTCATTATTTTTAAGTCATTAATTATTTTTGGATATCTTCCAGCATAGATTGTTACCTTACATAAGTCAAACCTTATTAAAAAAATAAGAAACCTTGTTCCCCTTTAAGAGAAGGAATCAGTGATGCCACCTGTTAGATACAAAAAATACTGGCAGCCCTTAGAAGCATATGGCACTGTGTGAGTAATGAGAGCTCCTACAGCACTCTCTTTTTATTCATCTTTACAAAATCCCTATCCTAAATACCCACACAGGGTTCTTTTGGGTATGGGGTATATATTAGTTTCCTGTGGCTACTGTAACACTACCACAAACTGGGTAGCTTAAAACAACAGACATTTATTCTCTCATAGATCATAGGAGGTTAGAGGTCCAGATAACAGTCTCAGCTCCCCCTGAAATTTCAAGAGAAGTAGCCTTCCTTGCCTCTTCTAGCTTCTGCTGGCAATCCTTGATTTTCTGGATGCATGTCTGTGATTCTATGCACAAATTTCCTTTTCTTATAAGGACAAGAGTCATATTGGACTCAGGGCTCACCCTATTTCATTACTATCTCATCTACCTTGATCACATTTGCAAAGACCCTATTTCCAAAGAAGGTTACTTTCTAAGGTTCCTTTTTTTTTTAAGATTTTATTCATTCATTTAAGAGAGACAGAGACAGAGAGAGCACAAGCAGGGGGAGAGGCAGAGGGAGAGGGAGAAGCAGACTCCCTGCTGAGCTGGAAGCCTGATGTGGGGCTCGATCCCAGGACCTGGAGATCATGACCTGAGCTAAAGGCAGATGCTTAACCACCTGAGCCACCCAGGTGCCTACTTTCCAAGGTTCCTAATGGACATGAATTATGAGGCAACACCATCAACCCAGTTTAGTGTGGGAGGGAATAAGAAATAGGTTAGAGGGAGAGGTCTACTGTAGCATAAGTATGTGCATAACAGAATAAATGTCACTACATAAACAGTATCAACAAAGGTGCCTATTTCCTAAAATTTGGGAATGTAAATGACAGAGAGAACACCAAGAGTGGCCAGTACTACAGCTGGCAATGACCTTATCATACTACATTTTTTGAAAAATTTTCAGGGTCAAGATAGTAGTTCTCAACAAATTGATTTTGAGTCTTATTTTTAAATTGTTATTCATATTGGATTAGATTTTTGGAATCTAACTTATATTTATTAACTTAAAATATACTACCACCATTAGTTTATACTTTCATGAAATTATACAATAGCATCAGTTTATAAATTCAAAATAAAAAAATAAATGACCAGAAAATACATAATGCCATGAAAAATTTCATCTCAAGATGACTAAGCATAACATTTACAGTTGCTTATTAAACTTGAAAATGAGTGATATAAGTACACGTCACTTTCTCAGTTTCCTAACGTCCCATTTCTTCTGTTCAATGAATAAATACGTACAGTCTCCCTTTTTGTCAATCTTATTCCAAGAATTGACATGTTTTTGAGTGAACTAAAATAAAAAATGAAATGTGCCTATGTCAAAAAGAGATACTATAAAAAGGGATATTATAAATTTATTCTGTAAATACTAAGTCAGTATACACTATGCCCCACATCTTGGACTAGGTACTTGGGATATAATATAATAAATTGTTCAGATATACTTGAAGGCTTCCTGTCTTCTTCCATGACTTGCCACACCCTATATACAGATGGGCATTTGATTATACCTAAAATTTTCCTTTCAACAAGTAAAGCATGTTAGCTTTCCCAAGGTACATATCTAAACCAGAATTTCACCCTAACATGCAAAGTGAAAATCTTGCGCTTGCTTCATTTTCTACTTCAATTTTATGATATTTGATTAGCTTTTCCAAATAGTTGTAATAGTAAAGTGGATATAATTGAGTGTTTTGAAACCTAGGCCAGCATTAAAATGAAGACTAAATTATTCTGATTCTCTTTCTTCCTAAAAATATGTAAGTTAAACTCTCAAATTTGAGAGGGATCCTAATTCTATTTCTGATTTGTGCAGATGGGTTTGCATGAATTATTGTCTGTAACAATTTTTCTTAACTTAAGTCAGAAACTGATCATAATTTAAAAAGGGATTATCAATTAAAACCAAATCCAGACTCAGGTAAGGAGAAAAGGCTATTGCAATAAAGGGGAGGCAGACTACGACAGTAGAGAAAATACTCTGAACTTAAAACATCTATAAACCTCTCAAAGGTCAGGCAGAAATGAATTTTATTCATAGGAATGAGTAAACAAGGCTAGAAAGAACCCGTTGTGCGGAGGTGGGATGAGCAGGTGGTGTGCTCTGACAGTTGATCAGGAATGTTTTTCTGTGAGGTGAGCTGATTCTCAGGAGGGACTCATAAAGAAGGTACCAAAGTTCAGGGGCCAAATGAAAACTTACTAAATGTGGATCAAGGCAGGTTACCAAGCATTTTGTCCATATTGCTCAGTAGCACAAACGGTTTAGCTACTCATTAATGAGCCAAAGAATAGGAGTTTGGAGGATTTATGTCTAGCCTTGTCAATATATAAGCAAGAAGGCTATCCGCGAATCTTACCTAAGTTACATGTGGATAGTTATTTGCAGTAGGGCATTTCCTAGAACATAAAGTGGGGAGGAGCAGGGGAAGGGTTTCTTAATTATTATTTTCCAGAAGCATAAGGCTCAGGTAATGTTCAACATTCTCAGGGGTAGTTAGGCCAATACAAATCCAACTAACACAAAAAAATAAGTTAATTTATACTCTTAACCCTTATTCATTAGATGCTTAAACTAAGTCATATATTTCAGAAGGTAAACTGAATTCCATGCAATTAATGCACAAGTTATTATTAAATACTTACCATATGATTAAAAATGGAAAACTTTTCTTAGTTTACTTTTTCTTCTACAATTTGCAAACACAGAAACACAAGCATCTTGTCCACAAAATCAGCATGTAAATCAGGCAGTTAGGCAGAAAGTAAAAAGTCTTTCTTCTAACTTAAATTTTAGATTCTTTGTCAGTTGGTTAGAAATAATTTTATATGCTCTGTGATTAAAACTACTTAGCAGGGGCACCTGGGTGGCTCAGTTGGTTAAGCGGCTGCCTTCGGCTCAGGTCATAATCCCAGGGTCCTGGGATCGAGCCCCGCATCAGGCTCCCTGCTCGGCGGGGAGCCTGCTTCTCCCTCTCCCTCTGCCTGCCTCTCTGCCTATTTGTTCTCTCTCTCTATCTCTCTGTCAAAAAAATAAATAAAATCTTAAAAAAAAACTACTTAGCAAAAAGCACATGAATTATAGCACATAAGTGAGTTGCAATTTAATAGTCCTATTTAATCTTTTGAATCTCATATTACTTTTTCCATGAACAGGATTTGCTGAAATGGAGTCACATCTTATAGGAAGGTTATATTTAATACATATTAACAAGTATTTAATATGTACTTTTTCTCCATGTTGAGAGGACAAAATGTTATATTTTTTCTCCAGTCTTAATATGCGATATATAAGTTATTTTTAGGTACAGTTCATTAGAAATTGCACAAATTTTAATATATAACTTAACCATTGAAAAAAGAGATGGCAATTAAGGCTAAGGAAGAATTAAGTCAAATTAAACTGGGGGCCAAGGAAGTGTACAAAAGTAAGTGGAGGAGTGGCGATTTAGCTCTTACTACTTTCCCTTAGGAAAATTTCATGAAATGGATATTTCATGATTATGATTTTTTTCTATGTACTTAGAGTTGTAGAAAGAATATAAGAAGCTAGTTTCCTTAGATA
>NW_028044089.1:0-444 GCF_054177405.1 Leptonychotes weddellii
GGAGAACGTGGGGTGCTATCTTGGTCTTGAGGTTGACGGAGGGGTTGGGATGTCAGAAATGTGTGTGTGTTTTTACGGGGAGGTTGTGATCACAAGGTGTGTTAAGAATGGGATGTGTCACATGGAAGACTCTACTTAAGGTTGAATGATGCTCAGAGACTCCTTAGGGTTCCATAGAGGAGCCTCCAGGTTAGTAGTACTGCAGGTCAGTAGGAAGAGCTGGGAGGACCGTCCCTCCTCTGACACTAGAGCAGCTCCAGGGGTCTCTGTTTCATCTATTAGGGCTTTGTGTAAGATTCAGTTCAAAATATAGGATTTGCTGCTGAAAAAATAGTAGGGGAAAAGAGCTCCGTCTTCTTTGTAGTCTAGATTATTTTGATTACTGCATTCTCAATGTTCCTTTCCCTTTACTGATTCTTGGGATTTCACAAACCTTGGTTGAAA
>NW_028044090.1:0-444 GCF_054177405.1 Leptonychotes weddellii
GCGCCTGGGTGGCTCAGTCGTTAAGCGTCTGCCTTCGGCTCAGGTCGTGGTCCCAGGGTCCTGGGATCGAGCCCCACATCGGGCTCCCTGCTCAGCAGGAAGCCTGCTTCTCCCTCTCCCACTCCCCCTGCTTGTGTTCCCTCTCTTGCTGTGTCTGTCTCTGTCAAATAAATAAATAAAATCTTTAAAAAAAAAAAAATTTATCAGACAGAAAATTTCCTTTCCGGTCCTAGTTTGTAAGGAGTTTTAGTGGTCAGATGCAGAAATTTTTCTGCATCTAGATGATCACACTTTTTTTCTTATAATCTTTTAATGTGGTGAGTTTAACTAATGAGTCTTCCGATGTTTTAATATTCTTCCTTTCTCAGGATTTGGTAATGTTTATTGAGGATTTTTACAGTTATGCCCTGTGAGGTTAGGAGGTAGGTTTTTAATTAATTCTTA
>NW_028044091.1:0-444 GCF_054177405.1 Leptonychotes weddellii
ACAAAGGGATAGCAAGTACAATGGCCTTGAGGTGGATGTGTGGCTGGCACACCCATGGGGCAGCAAGACCAGAGGGACTGGTTGTGGAGTAGGAGTGGGTGGGTGGTGGCGTTTCCTCTGAAAGAAATGGGGAGCTGTGGAGAATTGGGGACAGAGGAGGAACAGTTATGACTTGGGTTTTAAAAGGACCCTGCTGTCTATTTTGTGGGGGACAGAGTTACTTGCTCACTGGTACTCAGAACAACGGGGCAGGAGGACCTGTTAGGAGGCTGTTAAAGTAATCCAGAAGGGGATAGTGATGAGGCAACCACGGTTCAGGTGCTGACTCCAAGGGTCTCTGGCAATGCCCTTGAAAGAGGAGATGGATGAAGTGGTGCCAGATTTTGTCCTGGAGTTAGAGGGGATGTGGGCGAGTAAAATCTAGGGAGAAGAAGCAACGGAGAG
>NW_028044092.1:0-444 GCF_054177405.1 Leptonychotes weddellii
CTAAACTATACACTTAAAATGGTTACAATAGTAAATTTTATGTATGTTTTACCACAGAACATTTAAATTATGAAAACCATGCAGCAATACAGCCAAGTATCATAAGTGAAAAAGGATTCAAGGGGCGCCTGGGTGGCTCAGTCGGTTAAGCGTCTGCCTTCGGCTCAGGTCATGATCCCAGGGTCCTGGGATCGAGCCCAGCATCGGGCTCCCTGCTCTGCAGGAAGCCTGCTTCTCCCTCTCCCACTCCCCCTACTTGTGTTCCCTCTCTCGCTGTGTCTCTCTCTGTCAAATAAATAAATAAAATCTTTAAAAAAAAAAAAAATAAAAAGGATTCAAGATGTTATCTGCAAAATTGATAGGCCCACGTCAATGCTGATTCTTCCATTCAAGGAACAGAAGGGATACACGGCCTACCCAAAATACTTACTGGGAAAGGATGAC
>NW_028044093.1:0-444 GCF_054177405.1 Leptonychotes weddellii
CTGCCTCTTCCTGAACTGGTAAGTGCCCCCAGAGGAAAAACCCAAATCAAGGACCTTTACCCTCCCATACTGGTTCTCCAGTATAAATGATACACGTGTATGAGTGTGTATATACCTTAATTAATGTCAGGAGGAGGACTGGTCTACCATCACTAGGAGCAAAAGCCTATTCGACGCATTTCTTTTTTTTTAAATTTTATTATGTTATGTTAATCACCATACAGTACATCATTAGTTTTTGATGTAGTGTTCCATGATTCATTGTTTGCGTATAACACCCAGTGCTCCATGCAGAATGTGCCCTCCTTAATACCCATCACCCGGCTAACCCATCCCCCCACCCCTTTCCCCTCTAGAACCCTCAGTTTGTTTTTCAGAGTCCATAGTCTCTCATGGTTCATCTCCCCCTCTGATTCCCCCACCCCCTTCATTGTTCCCTTCCGA
>NW_028044094.1:0-444 GCF_054177405.1 Leptonychotes weddellii
CATTATGTATTGCACACTGCTTACGTTAGCAGGTATTTCAGGATTACCTGACATTGGAGTTTGCCTCTTCCAGGAGCTTGGGCTCATAACCAGTCTACCATCATCTTGAACCAAATAAAAGGTTTAAATCTCTCCGAGTATCAAGGTGGTTCACACCTCACAGTAACTCTACATGGACCCGTTTTCCAGTTTGACCATTGTTGTTGTGGGTTTAGATTCTTCTGTGAGGTCCCCTCAGCCTGCACTGCAAGGACATTTGATGCCTGTCTCTGCCATGGGAACAGGACACTGTCAGGGACATGGGTCTTCTGCTCCTGCTCACTTTTCCAGGTTCAAAGTTTCCTTGAAATTTAGCCTGACAAATACTTATATATTTGACTCTCTTATATACTTAATATATTTTAAATCAGCTTTATATTTTTCATTAGTATAAAGATTGTTATA
>NW_028044095.1:0-444 GCF_054177405.1 Leptonychotes weddellii
GATGGTTCTACAAGCCAAAGAACACCAAAGACTCGGGAAAATCCCAGAAGCTGGGGAAGAGGATGGCATGGGTTCTCCCTCACATCCTCGGGAGGAGCCAGCCCTGCCCACCTTGACTTCCGGCCTCCAGAGATGAGGGACAACACATTTCTGTTGGTTAAGTCACTCATCTTGCTGTCCTGTTACAGAACCCTGGGAAAATAATACACCGTTTATAGGTCTCTCTGTCAAACTATCCTTCTGCTAAAGCATGACCATGGTTATAAGAATTTATTGAATGTCTGTGCTTTCTGTTGGATTCTAACTACCATAAAGGCAAAAATAACATCTATGTGCTGCCAGGTATTCATAGAACTCAGCATGAGGCATAGAGTCTGCTCAAGAGTTGTCCATGAATATGTGAAAGAAGGAAAGAAAGGAAAATAAATAGGAGGAAAATCTTTA
>NW_028044096.1:0-444 GCF_054177405.1 Leptonychotes weddellii
GGGGGAAATCAGAGGGAGAGATGATCCATGAGAGACTATGGACTCTGAGAAACAAACTGAGGGTTTGGGCTGGGTGGGGGGGTGCGGGACAGGTTAGCTTGGTGATGGGTATTAAGGAGGGCGCTTACTACATGGAGCACTGGGTGTTATATGAAAACAATAAATCGGGGATCACCACATCAAACACTAATGATGTATTGTATGGTGACTAACATAACATAATAAAATTAAATTAAATTAAAAATAAATAAATAAATAAACTCAGAACCGTCATATTGTGGTTGTTGCGATCTTAATGGTTGAAACCACTGGAGTTGCTGTGAGGGTCTGAGATCAACATGGGCTGAGCCGAGGAGGGAGAGGTCAATTCAGTGTCCTTGCCATGTGTGTGACCTGGCCATTATCCTAAGTTCCTCATCTCTTGCTTCCTAAAGTCCAAAACCC
>NW_028044097.1:0-444 GCF_054177405.1 Leptonychotes weddellii
CCACGTGCATGGGAGTGTATGCTTGTCATCAGGAGAAAACGTTGTATTTTGACTGCTTAAAATTCATAAGTGTTAAACAATAAATAGTATCTTAAACAAAACAACAAAGATTAAGAAAAATATCATGGAACAAGGAAGAAATGGTTGCAGATTCTTAAGCTTTCCTATCTATAAGGCTAAGATTAAACTAATCCCATGAATTTAGGACTAAAATAAGAATTAAGGACTAAAATATGAGTTGAGGGCTAAAATTTGAATTTAGGACTAAAATTTGACTTTAGGACTAAAATATGAGTTAGGACTAAAATTTAATTTAGGACTACACTAACCATTTTAACAGTTTAGTGGGATGTTGTTTTGTTTAAGTTTTTCTCTCTCTCTCTTTTTAAGGCAATCCCATTTTATTCACATAAATACTGAGTTATTTCTGCGGAACTGTAACCC
>NW_028044098.1:0-444 GCF_054177405.1 Leptonychotes weddellii
ATACCAAACTTTGCACACACTCTTTATTGCATTAAGGAGAGTGTCTTCTATCACCATGACCTAAAATTTGTTTTTTTTTCAAATCATAAATGGCTGTTGGATTTTATCATTATCTTCTTACATTGTAGAAATGGCCATATCTTCATTTTCCACTCTTTCTGCTTTTTTATTTTTTTAAATTGAAATGGAAATCAGTCTTCCAAGTGGTTAAGAGTAGCTTCGCTTGTATGAAATGTTTCATTCCACCGATAGCAACTGTAAACAAAATGCGAACAAGTCTTTGGGTCGGTGGAAGAATGACCCAAAGCACATCAAATCTGGCGAGACTCTGTTGCTGAGAGGACATGCGTGGAGAATCACACGTGTATATGTCGCTCAGCTTAAGAGCAATCATCAGCCTGTGTGCGGTGGACAATTGAAAGCCACGTATAAATGCAGGGCTGC
>NW_028044099.1:0-9447 GCF_054177405.1 Leptonychotes weddellii
TCCACGTCGTTGCAAATGGCAAGATCTCATTCCTTTTGATGGCTGCATAATATTCCATTGTATATATATACCACATCTTCTTTATCCATTCATCTGTCAATGGACATCTTGGCTCTTTCCACAGTTTGGCTATTGTGGTAACCACCATTCTATTCTCTGTCTCTCTGAGTTTGGCTTTTTTAGATTCCACATATAAGTGAGTACATTCAGTATTTGTCTTTTTCTGTCTGACTTATTTCACTAGCATAGCATAGTGCCCTCAAGGTTCCCCCAAGCTGTCACAAATGGCAGGATTTCCTTCTTTCTCAGGCTGAATAATATTCCAATGTTCCAAGGTGTGTGTGTGTATTGAATTGTATGAATAATATTCCATTGTATATATGGAATATATATGTACATATGTGTAGATATATATACACACATAATGGAATATTATATATTTAATATTATATGTAATATGCCACAGAACTGTACACTTAAACATGGTTAAAATCATCAATTTTATGTTATATATATTTTACCACAATCTTTAAAAACTCATGAAGAACAACAGAAATATTGATATTTTCTATCAACCATGTTTATATAATACTCATAATACTAGTAAACATTCTAATTCAGGACACATTATTTAAGTGGCAAAAATGTATTAAAATTTTGTCACAGAAATTAATGTCTGAATTCAAATTATTTTAAGAGAAATAAAAGTAATATAAATAGCCCAAAGAACTTCTGGCTCATGATAATGAATTAGACTCCATATAAATGTATGAGAAGAAATATATATTCTTCTATCTAGAAATCTTACACTTTTCTGAATATAACAGAAGAAAAAGCATGCAAAAAATAAATTGAATGAAACATTAAAACAGAGAAGGTGATATTTGAAAATTTGCAAACTTTTTGGAGGATATAAAGCAAATGGGTAAAATTTAACTTGTTGATTAACTGATTAATTTAATAAGCAAACCAATGTGCCCTAAAACTAATAATACACTATATGTTAACTAAATTGAATTTAAATAAGAATTTAAGGGGCACCTGGATGGCTCAGTCAGTTAAGTGTCTGCTTTCAGCTCAGGTCATGATCTCAGGGTCCTGGGTTCGAGCCCCACATAAGGCTCCCTGCACAGCAGGGAGTCAGCTTCTCCCTCTCCCTCTGCCCCTCCCCCTGCTGTGCTCTTTCACGCTCTCTCTCTTGCTCTCTCTCTCTCTCTCTCAATAAATTAAAAAATAAGAATTTTTTTTAAAAAGCGAATCAATGTAGAGCAGTGTATGACCTGGCACCCCAGCAGGAAGATGAAGTGGTAGGTGTGGGGGTTTTCATGTGCTTCCCAGTTCAGACATGACATGAGCTGAGGTCCCAGTCATGCTGGCTAATTGGGAGACTACCTCCTGAATGAGAGACCAGTTTTCCTGTTCCTCTCTCCCACAGAAGTGTCACCTCTGCTACAGCATTTGCCCCTTGCTGGAGCCTATTGGATTTTCTTAATCCAAGAGGATTTTCTTAAAAGACAATAAGGTTTTCTGTTTCATTGGAATGCCAGAAAAAAATATATTTTTTAATCCAAAATGCTGATACATGCTACAACATGGATGAACCTTAAAGACATGCTAAATGAAATAAATGGACAAATATTGTATGGGTCCACTTATATGCAGCACCTAGAGCACTCAAATTCACAGAGACAGAAAGTAGAAGGGTGGTTGCCAGGGGCTGGGGTGAGGAGATATTGGGGAGTTATTGTTTAATCGGCACAGAGTTTCCATTGGAAAGAGGAAACAAACTCTGAAGATGAGTGGTGGTGATGGTTGAACACCAGTATGAATGTACATAATGCCACGAATCTGGACACGTAAAATAGCTAAAATGACAAAATTTTGGCTATGCATATTTTGCCACAATAATAAAAACTAAAATCCAACTATATGGTGTTTCCCAGAGATACACCTATAAAAAAAAAAAAAAGGTAGAAAATAAAGAACAGGAAAAAAGAAAAGCTTAATTAAGGAAATCTAGAACAACAGTATTGTAATGGACAAAACAGATATTAAGAGAAGCGTTATAAAGAAGTATCAAATAAAAAAAAATTTAGCCAGGAAGGGATAATAATCTTTAACTTGTTTATATCTAACAATACATATAAGAATGTATAAAATAGGGATGCCTGGCTGGCTCAGTCAGTTAGGCGTCTAACTCTTGGTGTCAGCTCAGGTCATGATCTCAGGGTCCTGAGATCAAGCCTTATGTCGGGCTCTGCATCCAGTGCAGAGTCTGCTTGTCCCTCTCCCTCTACACCCCCACCCCCGCTCCTTCTTTCTTTCTTCCTCATAAATAAATAAAATCTTTTTTTCAATGTATAAGATATATAAAGCAAATATTATAAAGAGATTTAAATCAGCTCTTTCAGAAATTGACCAATCAGGAAGGTAAAAAAATTTGTAATGACAGATTTAAACATCATAAATAACAAGTCTGAGAGAATGGAAAGGTATAGAACCCTGTACCTGACAATTACAGAAAACACATTATTTTCTACCAACATGAAGTAGATAACAAAAAAAGATACACCTTATCACAAAGAAAGTCTGAAAAAAAATTATATCATATAAAGCATACTCTAAACCACAATGCAATAAAATTGGATGCTCACAACAAAAGAGAGCCCCCAGAACTGACCCATGAAGTACTAGCAGGTTAGGTAATTCAAAACAATCCTTCAAGGGCAACTGATAAACCTGAATTAAACATGATTTTTAAAAATCTTCTTGAAAGCAGAAGCTAGCTAAAAAGAGAATAAAGAATTACTGAAACAAAATCTAAGAGGTTAGAGCCCAGAGAAGTAACTCAGCATTCAATATACCTTTTATCTGTATGGCATTTAACAATTTAGAAGATAAGAATACAAAAACTGAGGTATAATTATGAAAGGAAGGAGATAAAAGTGTAATTGCAAGATCCACATCAAGCAGAAAGTCTTATCAGCAATCCTCCCCTTTCAGCTGAGACAAGACCTCAAGACTTGGTTCATCTGGGTGATTCTGGGAACCTGAAGTCTTGACCTTGCTGTAAGGTGGTCCTAAACTAATAGGGCACCCAAACTACTGATATAGCAAACAAAAATTCTCTCTGGAAGAAGATTCAATTATCCTATGTCTCAAGATTTTCCTACAAATAAGTTTTCAAATACAATGACCAGAAGACAGTATATATGGGGGGGAAGGGACCTTGTAAGAAAGAACCAGCAGAAAAGAGAAAGAGAGAGGCAACAGAAAGGTTCAACACAACAGTCCTAGATATTAGAGTTTTCAGAACCCAGACTATAAAATCACTATTTTTACTATGATGAAAGAAATAATAGAAAAACTTGAAAACATCATTAGGGAGTTGCATCCTGTAAAAAGGGGCACCACAGAAGTGAAAAGAAATCGAATGGCGGTTGTACAACTGAAAAGGAATAAACAAAATTAAGAGTTCAATGGACAGATTTAACAGCAAATTAGACAAAGCTGAAGAGATCACTGACAAACTAAAAGATAAATCCACAAGAAACTGTCCAGAACAAAGCATATAATAGACATAAATTTCATCTATGTATAAATATAGATGAAAATGAACAAGACCCAGAGAACACAGTGAGAAAGTCTAATATGCATTTAATGAAAATTCCAGATAAGAGTATAGAGAGAATAAACAGAGGCAATATATGAAGACATAATGACTGAGAATTTCCCAGAACTTAAGAAATTCACCAACTCATAACTTCACAAAGCTTAACAAATCCCAAACAGAATACGTATTTTTTTAAAATCCACATCTAGACACATCATAGTGAAACTACAAAAAGTCGAAGAGAAAAAAATCTTAAAAGGAGCCAGAGAAAAGAAGACATAATCTTCAAAGGAGAAACAACTAACCTGACTGCTAATATCTCAAGAGAAAATATGGATGCTAGGAAATAGCACACTGTTATCATCAATGTGCTGAAAGAAATAACTAGCAACCTACCATAATGGTATAAAGCCATTATATTGAGGCACCTGGGTGCCTCAGTCGGTTAAGCATCTGCCTTTGGCTCAGGTCATGATCCCGGAGTCCTGGGATCAAGCCCCACATTGGGCTCCCTGCTCAACAAGGAGTCTGCTTCTCCTTCTCCCTCTGACTCTTTCTCCTGTTCATGCTCTTGCTTGCACACTCTCTCTCTCTCTCAAATGAATAAATAAAAAATCTTTTTTAAAAAGCCTTTATATCTTCACATATTGCCTCTGTTTATACCCAGAAAAAACAATAGTCTTCAGGAATAAAGATGAACAGTAGAGAAAACTCCATTTACAGCAACAACAACAGCAAAATACTTAGGAATAGGTTTAGCAAGAAACATACAAAGCCTATATAAGGAAATTTATAAAACACTCCTGAAAGACATAAAAGTAGCCTTGAAAAGATAGAAAGACATCCTTTCTAAGAACATCCTTTGTGCTTAGAAAAGATGGGAAAATATCATAAAGTGTCAGTTTTCCCTAAATTATTTTAAAATTTTACTGCAGTACCAGTAAAAAAAAAAAAAGTAAACCCAAAAACCTACCAAGCTTTTTTTTTTATGGAACTAGGCAAGATGACACTAAACTTGATATGAAAAAAAAAATAAAAAAGCATAAAAAAATTAGGAATATACTAAAAAATAAATGTTATAAGTAAAGCCCAGAAAATTTTCAGGACAGTGAAAATATTCTGTATAATTCAGTAATACTGTATACATGTCATTAAACATTTGTTGAAACCCATAGAATGTACGACACCAAAAGTAGACCCTATTGTAAACTATGAATTTTGGTTGAGTATAATGTGTCAATGTAGGTTCATCAATTGTAAAAAATGTACCATTCTTGTGGGGAATGTTGGTAATGGGAGATGCTGTGTCTGTGTAGAACCAGAGGATAGATGGGATATCTGTGCACCTTCTTCTCAATTTTGCTGTGAATCTAAAACTGCTCTAAAAAATAAAGTCTTTGGGGCGCCTGGGTGGCTCAGTTGGTTAAGCGACTGCCTTCGGCTCAGGTCATGATCCTGGAGTCCCGGGATCGAGTCCCGCATCGGGCTCCCTGCTCGGCGGGGAGTCTGCTTCTCCCTCTGACCCTCCTCCCTCTCATGTGCTCTCTCTCTCATTCTCTCTCTTTCAAATAAATAAATAAATAAATCTTTAAAAAAAAAAAAATAAAATAAAATAAAAAATAAAGTCTTTGAAAATAAGTAAAAGAGGGAGGGAGGGAGGAAAGAGACAGACAAATGCTACTAGAAGGACTAGTCCTACCAGATAGTAAAATATACTATATAGATTCTATACTGAAAGTAGAATGGTACATATGAATAGACAGAACAATGGTGTAGCACAGAATGCTGGAAATAGACTCAAGTACACATAAAACTTTCGTATATAATGAAGGTGGCATTTCAAATCACAGAGGGGAAGATGGAGTTTTTAATGAGTAGTACTAGGACAACGGATTAATCATTTAGAAAAAATTAAATTAGATCCATGTCCCACACAATACACAAGAATAAGCTCTAAAAGTATCAGACATCTAAATATAAAAATAAAACCATACAAGTACTGGAAGAAAACATAGTGAATTTTGCTTGAACTTGAGTTTAGGAAAAGGCCCCTTCTAACTATATCCCTAAATCCCAATTCTATAAAAGAAAAAAGTGATAAATTTGGTAAAACCATGCAGGAGTTTAAATATATATAAATATGGGGGCGCCTGGGTGGCTCAGTTGGTTAAGCCACTGCCTTCAGCTCAGGTCATGATCCTGGAGTCCCGGGATCGAGTCCTGCATCGGGCTCCCTGCTCGGCAGGGAGTCTGCTTCTCCCTCTGACCTTCCTCCTTCTCATGCTCTCTGTCTCTCATTCTCTCTCTCTCAAATAAATAAATAAAATCTTTAAAAAAAAAAAAAATATATATATATGTATAAAACCTGCATGGTTTTACCATAAACAAAATCAACAGAACAAATAGGGGGGAAACATTTGCAATATATCACAGATAAAGGAGCAGTAACCTAATATATAAAGGACTCTTAAAAATTGAGGGAAATAACATCAATCCTTCCAAACTCTTCAAAAAAGCTGAAAAAGAGGGAATATTTCCTAATTCTAGACAAAGACACTATAAGAAAATTACAGAACATTATCCCTTATGAATATTGATACAAAATCCTCAACAAAATACAGCAAACTAAATTCAGCAGCATATTTAAAGGATTATACATTATGACCAAGTGGGATTTATTTCCAGTATGCAAGGATGATTCAATATATGAAAATCAATCAATGTAAGACATCGCATTAATAGAATGAAGGGGGAGAAAACCATAATCATCTTAATTGATGCAGAAGCACATCTGACAAAATTCAACATTTTTCATGATAAAAATACTCAATAAGCTAGGAATAAAAGAAAACTTTAACATAATAAAGGGCTTATATGAAAAACCCACAGTTAACATCATACTCAACAGTGGACAACTAAAAACTTTTCCTCTAAGATCAGGAACAAGGCAAGGATGCCCATTTTTGCCACTTATTTTCAATAAAGTAGTGAAAGTTCTAGCCAAATAATTAGGCAAGAAAATGAAATAAAAGGCATCCAAATAGAATGGAAGAAGTAATATTATCTCTGTTCACAGAAGACATGATCTCATATATAAAAAATCCTAATATCACACACACACACACACACACACACACACACACTGTTAGATCTAATAAATGAGTTCAGCAAAGTTGCAGGATATAAAATCAACACATAAAAATCAATTGCACTTCAGGGCACCTGGGTGGCTCAGTTAGTTAAGCATCCAACTCCTGATCTCAGCTCAGGTCTCGATCTCAGGGTTGTGAGTTCAAGCCCCATGTTGGGGCTTTAAAAAAAAAAAAAGTTGCATTTCCACACACTAGCAATGAACAATCCAAAAAGGAAATGAAGAAACCAATTCCATTTAAAATAACATCAAAAAGATAAATAAATACTCAGGAATAAATTTAACCAAAGAAGAAAAAGATCTGTACGTTGAAAAGTATCAAACAATGCTGAAAGAAATTAGAGAAGCCATAAATAAATGAAAGATAGCCATGTTCATAATTGGAAGACTTACTATTGTTAAGATGACAATGCTACCCAAAGAGATCTACAATTCAATGCAATTCCTATCAAAACTTCACTGGTCTTTTCTGCAGAATAGGTAAAGTCAATCCTCAAATTCATATAGAACTTCCAAGGAACCCAAATAGTCAAAACAATCTTGAAAACGAAATTGTTGGGGTATTCACACTTCTCAACTTCAAAACTTAACTACAAAGGAAAAATAATCAAAAAAGTATGATGCTGGCATAAGGACAGACAAGTGGATGAACACAATAGAGAGCCCAGAAATAAACCCTCACATATATGGTCAGCTGATTTTTGGAAGGTTGTGAAGACAACTTTGGGGAAAAGAACAGTCTTTTCAACAAATGGCACTGTTAAAACTGGATAGCCACATGCAAAAGAATAAAGTTGAACCTTACCTTACACCATATACAAAAATTAACTCAGAATGGATCAAAGACCTAAACCAAAGACAACAGCTACAGAACTCTTAGAAACATAAGGTAGAAAGGGCCAAAAGGTAGAAACAACCCAGTTGTCCATCAGCAGGTGAATGGGTTAACAAAATGTGGCATATACATCTGATGGAATATTACTCACCATAACAAGGAATTAAGTCCGACATATGCTACAACATAGATGAACCTTGAAAACATACTGAGTGAAATAAGGTAGACACAAAGGGACAAATATCATATGATTCCATGTATATGAAATTTCTAGAGTAGGCAAATAATAGAGACAGAAAGTAGATGAGAGGTTAACAGGGACTATGGGAGAGGAGAATGGGTACAGAGATTCTGTTTAGGGTGATGAAAAAATTTTGGAAATAGTGGTGATGTTTGTACAGCACTGTGAATGCAATTAATGCCAAAGAATTATACATTTATTTTTTTTTAAGATTCATTTATTTATTTTAGAGAGAGAGAACGTGCTCAGAGGGGAGGGAGAGAGGGAGAGGGAGATAGAACTTCAAGCAGACTCCCCACTGAGTGTGGAGCCCATTTCAGGGCTCGATCTCATGACCCAGAGATCATGACCTGAGCTAAAATCAAGAGCCAGCACCCAACTGACTGAGCCACCCAGGTGACCTTGAAGTGTACATTTAAATGGTTAAAAAATTTTATCTTTTGTATATGTGTGTGTATTTCATTTAACACAATTTTGAAAAGTAAGATCTGTACCCCCATGTTCACAGCAGCATTATTTACAATAGCCAAGACATGGAGCACAACCTAAGTGTCCATCGATGGATGAATGGATAAGATGTGGCATATAATACACAATGGAAATATATCCATGCTCAGCCATTAAAAAGAATGAGATCTCACCATTTGTGACAACATGGATGGGAACTTGAGGGCATTATGCTAAGTGAAATAGGTCAGAAAAAGACAAATACTATATGATCTCATTTATATGTGGAATCTTAAAAAAAAAAAACCTCATAGAAAAAGAAATCAGATTTGTGGTTACCAGAGATGAGAGCAGGAGAGGGGGAAAGCGAAGAATTGGAGGAAAATGGTTAAAAGGTACAAACTTCCAGTTACAAGACAAATGAGTCCTGGGGATGATGACTATAGCTAACACTGCCATATGACATATATAAAAGTTGTTAAGAGAGTAAGTCCTAAGAGTTCTCATCACAAGGAAAAAAATCCTTTTTTTCTTTTTTTGCTCTCTTTTTATTGTATCCACATGAGATGATATATTCTACCTAAACTTACCATGATTGTCCTTTCAAAATATACTTAAGTCAAACTTTTATGCTGTACACCTTAAGTTTACATAGTGATCTAGGACAATGATTTCTCAATAAAACTGAAAAAAAAAAAAAAAAAGGAACGAATCACTGGTGTGCCATGACCAGTTCTGCTCATTGCTGCACTCTAGTCAGCAAAGAAAGGCATGAAAAGGTTAAAAAAAAAAAAAAAGACAAATATTAGAAAGGAAGAAACAAAACTGCCCTTAACCATAGATGATCTGTACTTAGAAAACCCAAAAGCACAGACATCAAGGATTTTGGCTTATTGCATTGGGACAAGTTACACCATCACGTGACACAGCGTACCACCATTGTTAATCCAAACCTGACACATGCTCATCGAGCAAGTACCCAACACTACGCATGGGTTTTTGTTAAAGCACCTATGTTCTGGCGAAGCATTTCTCAAGCACCTGGGACAGTGGTTAAAAATGTGCTTTTAACATGGAAGCAGCCAATTATATAAGCCAATTAATAACAAAAGCAAAGAAACACATCGACAACAATACAATAATAGTGGGGGACTTTAACA
>NW_028044100.1:0-444 GCF_054177405.1 Leptonychotes weddellii
AGCCTCCTTGTCTTTGCACTTAAGGGGTTAAATTGAACTCATCTCTCATGTTTGGCTCCCTCTACAGACTATTAGCTTCTTATAAGCAGGGATGAACTTTTTTTTTATTAGTAGCTGAGTCCCTAGCATAAAGCATAATTTCTAGTTTATCATAGGCTCATTTTTTAAATCTGAAGAGAATATAAAAAACTAAATAATATGCTCAAGTAGTAGAGTCAGTACCAAAATTTAAGTCTTCTAACTTCTTTTTATTTTTTTTTATTCTTATGTTAATCCCCATACATTACATCATTAGTTCTAGATGAAGTGTTCCATGATTCATTGTTCGTGCACAACACCCAGTGCTCCATGCAGAACGTGCCCTCCTCAATACCCACCACCAGGCCAACCCATCCTCCCACCCCCCTCCCCTCTAGAACCCTCAGTTTGTTTTTCAGAGTCCAT
>NW_028044101.1:0-444 GCF_054177405.1 Leptonychotes weddellii
CCCCGCTCACACACATGCAGGTGCTCTCTCTCTAAAACAAATAAATAAATCTTTTTTTTTAAAAAAAAAGAGGACTGGTCAAATAAATTCTGCTGCATCCATCTGCTGGAAGAATGGATAGCTATTAGAAGAAATGGCTCAGCAGGCTGGTGTGTCCGTACAATGGACTGTTATACTGACACTCAGAATCGCAATTATGAGTGTGATCTAGAAATATGAAAATACCTACATGAGCTAAGGATAAAAGGACACAATAGAACTTGATAATACACACATTAGAATTATATATGAAATAAATAAGTTCTATACTAAATTCAGAAGGGACTGGGGCATATATATGATGATTCAAGAGTTTGAGCTTTTCTGGTGATTTCGAATTTGTACCCAGATGTTTTGTTCAATGCTTGTTTAGTTGATGAAGGAGAAAAACAAGCAGGGCAAGGA
>NW_028044102.1:0-444 GCF_054177405.1 Leptonychotes weddellii
AAAAAAAAAAAAAAAAGCATTCAGCATGTGTTTTGCAGTAGTGAGCACCATCAGCTCCAAGAGTGATGTCACCAAGTCCCTTCCCCAGGAGCTACACTCAGCATCGCAGCCCCAAGCCACCAGCGCTTTGAAAGGTGTCTCTGAGCATTGGCGCTTTATCTCGGTTTATTTTGTGCATCCATTAGCAAGATGTGTCCTAAGGTATCAGAAAAGCCTAAGGAGAGGTAAATTTTGGGGTCTGGGAGTTTTCAAAACAGTTTGCATATAAATTAATGTAATTGCTTCTTCACTTTACATCATTTCGGCTTACAGAAGATTTTATAGGAATGCCCTATTTTCAGATATTGGGGGGAACCTATATCCTATTCTAAAGAGTTACAAAGATAGTACAAAATAACCTCATGTACCCTTCATCCAGAGGGCCTGATTTACCACTTTTGGTTT
>NW_028044103.1:0-444 GCF_054177405.1 Leptonychotes weddellii
CCACCTAATCCAGGATGATGTATTGTTTTAAAGAGTTTATTTATTTGAGAGAGAGAGAGAGAGCATGAGTTGGGGGAGGGGCAGAGGGACAAGCAGACTGCCTGCTGAGTGGGAAGTTCGATATGGGGCTTAATCCCAGGACCCTGAGATCATGATCTGAGCTGAAGGCAGATGCCTAACTGACTGGACCACCCAGGCGCCCCCAGGATGATATATTATTGGCCTTTATGTATCCTTTCTTTCCCAACTTCTTGCTACTTCTCCTCTGTGACTTTGAATATACCACCTTCTCTTTTTTTTTCCTTTTTTTTTTTTAGATTTACTTATTTATTCTAGAGGGGGGGCAGAGGGAGAGGAAGAGAGAGAATCTCAAGTAGATTCCTTGCTGAGCACAGAGCCCCATGTGGGACTCGATCTCATGACCCTGAGATCATGACCTGAGCC
>NW_028044104.1:0-444 GCF_054177405.1 Leptonychotes weddellii
ATTGACATTTATGCTGACATTTTCAGAAAAAAACGAGTCAGAAAATGACTTGATTGCATGTACAGATTTGTGTGATGTGAAAAAGATAAGATCTTTATGGGATTCTGGCAGTTGCAATCTTCACTAACAACCACGTGGAAGGAAACTAAGATAAGACTGTGATCTATATACATTGAAGATGAAAGATTTTCATATATTCCATCTCCTCCCAACAACATGGCCAGTGTATAACCAGATCCCTTTTCTTTTTTTTTTTTTTAAGATTTTATTTATTTATTTGAGAGAGAGAGAATGAGAGAGAGCAAGCACATGAGAGGGGGGAGGGTCAGAGGGAGAAGCAGACTCCCTGCCGAGCAGGGAGCCCGATGCAGGACTCGATCCAGGGACTCCAGGATCATGACCTGAGCCGAAGGCAGTCGCTTAACCAACTGAGCCACCCAGGCG
>NW_028044105.1:0-444 GCF_054177405.1 Leptonychotes weddellii
TGCCTCTGCTCCCCCTGTTGGTGCTCTCTCGTGCTCTCTCTGTCAAATAAATAAGTAAAATCTTAAAAAGAAAAAAAGAAAAAAGAAAAACAGAGAAAGGAAGGAAAAGGAGAAGGAGTTTTAAGACGAGGGAGCAGTATGTGGGCGCCTGGGTGGCTCAGTTGGTTAAGCGACTGCCTTCGGCTCAGGTCATGATCCCAGGGTCCTGGGATCGAGCCCCGCATCGGGCTCCCTGCTCCACGGGAAGCCTGCTTCTCCCTCTCCCACTCCCCCTGCTTGTGTTCCCTCTCTCGCTGTGTCTCTCTCTGTCAAATAAATAAATAAAATCTTTAAAAAAAAAAAAAAAAAAGACGAGGGAGCAGTATGAACAAAACCACGGAAGCAGAAAGGCTTAAATTGTGTTTGAGAATGATAAAGTTAATTTGTATATGGGGACCAACAAAA
>NW_028044106.1:0-444 GCF_054177405.1 Leptonychotes weddellii
GTAGCTAGTAGTTTTAAAATCTGAACATACGAATGGCCACCATAAAGAGAGGAACAAGGAAGAATCCTATGGTTCTCAAGTCAAGTAAAATTAATACATAGCTTTAATTCCAGTCTGTTCCAAAGACATAAATATGACTGCATGCCAATTATTAAATTAGAGTGGATTATTTCCATTGAGAGAAGATTGAATGTTTCCACTGTACAATATCCCTGTATACATTTGGTATCAAAAACAGCAAGTATAGGGTGCCTGGGTGGCTCAGTCGTTAAGCGTCTGCCTTCGGCTCAGGTCATGATCCCAGGGTCCTGGGATCGAGTCCCACATCGGGCTCCCTGCTCGGCAGGAAGCCTGCTTCTCCCTCTCCCACTCCCCCTGCTTGTGTTCCTGCTCTCGCTATTTCTCTCTCTGTCAAATAAATAAATAAAATCTTTAAAAAAAAAA
>NW_028044107.1:0-444 GCF_054177405.1 Leptonychotes weddellii
CCCTCACCTCATGTAGACCCCAGGAGGCACCATGGTGGAAAAGAACTGCTCAGAGGCCACCAGGAACTCTGGGGAGATGCTGGGGTCCAGGAAAGGGCTGTATCCTGGGGGAAGGGGAGAAGAGAGAGGATAGTAACATTTAGCCCTTAAACCACCCACCCTCCCTCCCCCTCCCAAAAACTCCTGCTAGCTCTCCCATTCTCCCTCCCCATCCCCTTACCTGCATACTTCGGGGGTGTTTTCCACAGGAAGCTGGGCAGCCACTCATACAAAACGATGTTCTGAGGGTCAACAGAGGGCAAAAGGGAGGCAAGTGCTGGAGCAGCCACGCTGGGAGGGTCTGAGCCCCAGGAAGGCTTAGGTGGGAGGTGAGGGCCAGGCAGGGGCAGTCAGCAGGGAGGCGACTCCAACAGGACAGGTGCGGACGCCTGTCCCCCACTAGGA
>NW_028044108.1:0-444 GCF_054177405.1 Leptonychotes weddellii
CAGTTCCATCCACGTCGTTGCAAATGGCAAGATCTCATTCCTTTTGATGGCTGCATAATATTCCATTGTATATATATACCACATCTTCTTTATCCAGTCATCTGTCGATGGACATCTTGGCTCTTTCCACAGTTTGGCTATTGTGGACATTGCTGCTATAAACATCGGGGTGCACGTACCCCTTCGGATCCCTACTTTTTTATCTTTGGGGTAAATACCCAGTTAAACTTCTTTTTTAAAAGATTTGTTTATTTTAGAGAGAGCCGAAGGCAGTTGCTTAACCAACTGAGCCACCCAGGCGCCCCGAGACAGAGAATCTTAAGCAGACTCCCTGTTGGGTGTGGAGCCCACCACGTGGGGCTCGATTTCAAGACCCATGAGATCATGACCTGAGCCGAAATCACTAGTTGGATGCTTAAATGACTGAGCCGCCCAGGCGCCCCA
>NW_028044109.1:0-444 GCF_054177405.1 Leptonychotes weddellii
CAAATTATTGACCAGAACCCAAGCAAGATGCACCTGGGACCTTAGGGTTGCTGGCCTCTTGTTTTCCCAGCCTGTCTTCTGCGGGACGGGCCTGCCGCGCTGTTACTCAGGCAACCCTGTTTGGGCGGAGTTGCCCTGCGCCCCTGTGGCAGGGGATGGGCTCAGTGGGAATCAGTCTTTGGGGCTTTTGTTCTCTGGCGCCTTTCCCTGGCGGCTTTCTGCGTCTCTTCCGCGAGTCAGAGCAGGAGACCATTTCCAACCCTCTGCCTCAGACCAGAGAGACCTCAGTCTGTTCTTCAGTGAGCCCTCCAGGCCACACTCTCTCCGTTTCTGTCCGTGCTGCTATAAACTGCAGCATCCTGGGTTGTGTGCCCCTCAGAAACACTCCCAGTCCTGCCTCCAGATCGGGGCTCATCTCTGCCCTTTGTGCTTCTAAAACTGCCA
>NW_028044110.1:0-14941 GCF_054177405.1 Leptonychotes weddellii
GAGCACATGAGAGGGGGGAGGGTCAGAGGCAGAAGCAGGCTCCCTGCCGAGCAGGGAGCCCGATGCGGGACTCGATCCAGGGACTCCAGGATCATGACCTGAGCCGAAGGCAGTCGCTTAACCAACTGAGCCACCCAGGCGCCCAACATTTACTGTCTTATAACGAATACAGAGAAGGGGGAAATAAGCAGGTAAAATAATCAGAAGAAAAACACTTTAAGTTCTGGTATTATACTGCCTTTTTTCCCTCAAATGTGAGCTCCTAAGTCATATTTTTTAAAGTTATAGTAAGACCTTTTAACATAAGATATACCCTTTTAATAAATTTATAAGTGTATAATACAGTACTGTAAACTCCAAGCATCATGTTGTATAACAGATCTCTAGAACTCATTCATCTTGCACAACTAAAACTTTTTAAAATTTAAATTCAATTAGCCAACAATATAATACATCATCAGTTTCAGATGTAGAGTTCAATAATTCATCAGTTGCGTAAAGCACCCAGTGCTCATCCCATCACGTGCCCTCCTTAATGCCCATCACCCAGTTACCCCATACCCCCACCTCCGCCCCTCCAGCAACCCTCAGTTTGTTTCCTATGGTTAAGAGTCTCTCATGGTTTGTCTCCCTCTCTGATGACTTCCCCATAATTAAAACTTTTTACCCACTGAGTAGCAATTCCCCATCCACCCCCCTCAGCAACCACCATTCTACTCTCTTTCTGAGTATGACTGTTTTAGATTCCTCATAAAAGTGGAATCACATAGCATTTGTCCTTCTGTGACTGGCCTATTTCACTTAGCATCATATCCTCCAGATTCATCCATGTTGTCACGTATTGCAGGATTTTCTTTTTCTATGGCATATTTTAAATTTCTTAAATACACTTAATTGTGCCCAGCAAGGATCTCACACATAGGAAATTAAGTGCCCACTACAGTAAGATGGCACTTATCCAGTGAATGTACTGCTCTAGATCACAGGTGAGAATCAGCTTCTAATCAAGAAATAAAAAAGCAGACTGAAAGCACAGTGGTCTGGAGAATATAAGCAATAGTCCCACATACCTTGTGCAGGCTGAGGGCATCACAGTACTACAGGAACTGAGACGCCTCATGACAATGTCATATCATCTTTTAAAAAGGGTTAGCATGCTAGAGAGGCCATCTATAAGAGCTCTTGGTGACAGTCCCAGCTGAGCCCAGCCCTCTACCTGCCCCTGCCAAGGCACCAGACATATGAGCGAAACCACCTTGAACCTTCTAGACCAGCCCATGAACCAGGTGAAAAGCACTTAGTGACCCTAAGTGGCACCATGTGAAGCACGAAAATCACCCAACCGAGCCCTGCTCAAATTCCTGGCCCACAAAATCTTAAGACAGAATTTAAAAGGTTTTTTTTTTTTTAATAGTTAGATTATTTTTCATATACTGTTTTTAAGAAAGCAAGAAGAATATATTTTAGGATGCTCTCCACTAAAGTGCTTTTATGGATCTAGAAATGTTTATTTTTGATGGTTCTGGCAGCTGAAAATTTTAACATAAAATATATTAGCAGAGCAGAACATATTTTAACACTGATATTTTGAAATGTAATGTCTGGGATTGTAAATTGAAAGGTTTTTTTTTTAAGATTTATTTATTTTTTTAAAATATATATATATTTTTAAAGATTTTATTTATTTATTTGACACAGAGAGAGAGAAAGAGCACAAGCAGGGGGAGCGGCAGGCAGAGGGAGAAGCAGGCTTCCTGCATGAGCAGGGAGCCCGATGTGGGGCTTGATCCCAGGACTCTGAAATCATGACCTGAGCTGAAGGCAGTGGTTTAACCAACTGAGCCACCCAGGCGCCCCAAGATTTATTTATTTTAGAAAGAGAGAGAGAGAGTGCGCGCACACAAGTAGGAGGGGCGGTGGAGAGGGAGAGAGAATCTCAAGCAAACTCCGCACAGAGCACAGAGCCTGATATGGGGCTCAATCCCAGGACCCTGAGATCATGACCTGAGCCGAAACCAAGAGTTGGGTGCTTAGGAGCACCTGGGTGGCTCAGTCGTCAAGCATCTGCCTTCGGCTCAGGTCATGATCCCGGGGCCCTGGGATCAGGCCCCATATGGGGCTCCCTGCTCAGGGGGGAATCTGTTTCTCCCTCTACCCCCGCCCCCCACTCATGCTCTCTCTCTCTCTGTCTGAAATAAATAAAATCTTAAAAAAAAAAAAAAAAAGAGTTGGGAGTTCAACCAACTGCACCACCCAAGCGCCCCTATAAATTGAAGTTTTTAATCAACCTAAATTCTTTTGATAATACATTTCACAGAAGAGCTGTACTGAATTCTTAATATTTTCATACCTTGTTTCATTTCTTAGTTTACAAAGGAGTTAACAAACTATAGCCCATGTCTTTTTATTTTTCTAACTAGTTTCATCAGATCATAGCCGTGCTCGTCTGTTTATGTACTGCCTAGGGGTGCTTTCACACTGTCAAGGCAGCACTGAGAAACTGGGACAGGTACTGATGGTCCTCAAAGCCTGAAATATCTACTATCTCACCCTTCACAGAAAGAGCTTACCAACTCTTGGTCTATAATAACAAAAGCTAGTGGCTCAGTCGGTTAAGTGTCCGATTCTTGATTTTGGCTCAGGTCATGATCTCAGGGTCACAGACTGAGCCCCACATTGGGCTCCACGCTGAGCATGGAGCCTGCTTAAGAGTCTCTCTCTTAAAAATAAAAATAAAATAAAAAATAAAAAATAATAAGGTTTGTTTTGTGCTAGGCACTGTGCATTTAGAAGTTTTCACATGTTATTTATTCTTCACAACAATCCTACAAAGTCAGCAGTAACACTATCAATTTATTACACAAAAGAGATCAGAGACATGGATTATTTTATGCAAAGTCAAACAGCCAAGGGATGGCAGAGCCAGGATTCAAACCCAGATCTAACTCCACTGGTTCTCAACCAGAAAAGGGTATGAAAATTCTCCCAAGACTATTAGCAATCAGAATTAATAATATAGTTTAGGAACATCTAAATGCTTCAGGATTTACAGTCAGCGGCTAGATAATAGTTCCTTTTAAAAAAATAAAATCAACTGCCTTCATGTACAAGATTCTGCAAAAAGCCCCTCCAAATAAAAATTTCAGCCTTTCATTAGAGGAATCATTTAAAGCATATTCCAATTAACTTTAAATAGAGAACAAAATACAGAAAGGGGCTATTTTTATTTATATTGTCAGATGATCTATACAGGAAGGAAATCAGATTAGTACACATGAGCTACTCTGCCTGTAAATATGCACAGAGAAAATGGTTTAACTTAGAGCACTAAGTTTAAAACACTAGCTTTGTATTATTTGCGGGGGCGGGTGTCACAGTGAACCTGTATCTGAATTACCCATCACTGATTATTTTTTAAGTTAAATAAGTAGGACAGACCAAACCACCCTGCTAAGAAACAAGGAGCTTCTGAATTAGATAGGTAATAATCCAAAGGATGAAAAGCATGAACACAGATTCTCATTTCACAAAGGATGGACACCAAAGGTTTATGTATTTTTTACCATTCCTCTCACTTATGCTTTTACTTTGTATTCTTCAATGTAATTACTTAGGAGAAAGAAGATAATATAGGTCAAAGAATAGAATTTGTTTCAAAGAAATGACAGGGCAGTGATAGGGGAAGTGGGAGTTGATACATTTGTTTGAGGAAAAATGCAAGAGAATGAATATTTCTACTCAGGATTATCTAAGCGTTATCAGAGATCAAACAGACATCTGATGAGAACTGAGAGTCAGATGACACTTAGCAAGAGATCTACTGAGCTGGTACCGGGGGAAATAAAAAAAAAAAAAGGTCTCACAGCACTCTATTCACCAAGCAACATTACTATGATGCTCTGCTCAGTTCTCAGTTCTCTCAGGAATTTAGTCATTCAAGCAGACCAGGTCCCTTTTGGGTCTAAAACCATGACAATCATTTTGTTGTAGCTTGTCAGAAATGAAACCAGAAGGTCGACTTGCAGTTTTAATACGTGGCTGACAAGTTTGTTCACTGAGTATTCCTTGGGTGCCCACGAAGCACAATGCCACAGAAACATGGATTTCTGACAGAACAACCTTGGTT
Source organism: Leptonychotes weddellii (assembly GCF_054177405.1). Taxonomy (NCBI): domain Eukaryota; kingdom Metazoa; phylum Chordata; class Mammalia; order Carnivora; family Phocidae; genus Leptonychotes; species Leptonychotes weddellii. The sequence goes on from NW_028044110.1 coordinate 4,127, forward strand.
TAAATTTGCAATACACCTGCTTGAAGTTCAAAAGAAGCTAAAGAAAGAAAGAAAGAGAGTAAGAAAGAAAGAGGGAAGAAAGAAAGAAAGAAAGAAAGAAAGAAAGAGAGTAAAATGAATTCTTTGGAATTGAATCATTTTAAGTATAACAGGAGAGTTTAATAATGGAACTGTAGATAATCCTTTTTTTTTTAAGTAATCTCTACATCCAACATGGGGCTTGAACTCACGACCCTAAGATCAAGTCACATGACTGTACCAGCCAGGCACCCCTGTAGATAATCCTTTTGAATGTAAATAATCAGTCTCCAATTCACATGAATTTTATAAATTTTTATTCCTACGAATTAGTTTATCTTTTAAAATATAATACAAGTATATTTTATATGTGCATTGAAAAAACTGGAAGCAAATACAGTAAAATGTTAATAGCAATTATCTCTAGGGGATGAGATTATGAATGTTTTATATATTTTTTCATAGGCTTTACTGGGATGCTATAATTTACAAAAGTTATCTTTTTCAAAACATAAATATATGTTCATTACAGAACATCAAGGAAATAGTTAAGTGTAAAGAAGAAAATAAAAATGATATTAGATCTTCTTAATTCAAAGGTCGTACCACATAGACTGACCAAAAGAAGTTGAAATAATATTCAGTTTTTAGCTTCTTTAGATAAATTAGGACTCTACAAGCAGGATTTTCCAATCTTCTAAACTCAGTTGCCTCCTTTTCCAAAAGTAACTGACAAATCAATACAAATTTGGAGGTGAGAGGCAGGAAACAATGTCCTAGTTGGATTAAAAGAACTGTGAAAGTCTATTTCTTTTTTTTTTTTTTTTAAAGATTTTATTTATTTATTTGACAGAGAGAGAGATAGCGAGAGCAGGAACACAAGCAGGGGGAGTGGGAGAGGGAGAAGCAGGCTTCCTGCCGAGCAGGGAGCCCGATGTGGGGCTCGATCCCAGGACCCTGGGATCATGACCTGAGCCGAAGGCAGACGCTTAACGACTGAGCCACCCAGGCGCCCCGTGAAAGTCTATTTCTACCTTAGCTTACTTGCCAGGGCAACAATTTGTCATGGAAGGGGGCAGGAAACGATGTACCTCAAGTCTCCTCAAAGAGAAGAGGGAGGGTCAGGGGACATGGGAGCACAGCAGGGCATTATTTAACAGTACATCCAATGTCAGCAGGGCAGGCAAGATGCTGCTCAAACATGAATCATTCCTTGCCCAGGGTTTCACACTCCAACAGATCTCAGGAATTACCTGGGGCCTGAAAACAGAGATTTCTATACTTCGAATAAGATGTGTACAGTTTCGCTATCATAGTAAGAAACTAAAAGTAAAGATAGAATTCACTACATGTATCAACATAATAAGGTATTACGCACCGCAAAAAAAAGAAAAATATGTTGCCTCAGCAGACCTGTGAAAGAGTCTAAATGAAATAATGTCAACTGATGAAAGAACACAAAATATCATGTCCATAAGGTGATTACAACTGTAAATGTTAAAAACTACTTATATGCACTTATAAGGACCAAACAGGACATAAAATCCCTTAAGTAATGATGAGGTACTCTGTAGTTCTTCACTATTTCATTCTTTTGTTTACAGAAAGAGTTATGTATAAATCAAAGTAATTTTAAAAAACAGTAAATTCAGGTACATGCTGGAACAAGAGCTGTGGACCTCACAAATCAAGTCTTCTTCAAAACTTCTAAATTCAAGTGTGAGGGTGCCTGGGTGGCTCAGTTGGTTAAGCGACTGCCTTTGGCTTGGGTCATGATCCTGGAGTCCCGGGATCGAGTCCCATATCGGGCTCCCTGCTCAGTGGGGAGTCCGCTTCTCCCTCTGACCCTCTTCCCTCTGGCGCGGTCTCTCATTCTCTCTTTCTCAAATTAATAAATAAAATCTTTAAAAATAATTAAGTAAATTCAAGTGTGAACATACTTGAGATCCAAAGAAAAAGATAACTCGCTGATTATTACACAATGACTGTTAGTTTGAGGGTTCCTGATATTTTGGTCAGTTGTATAGAATATCCACTAGGGGTCGCCATTATGTTTAACTAATGATGATGTTACCAGATTTAGTAAGTTGAAGAAAAACCACAAATTTTAATTTCTTCTACAATACAAAGCCTCCCTTCTCAATGATCAACATGTACATGATTTATTGTTCTTTCACAAAGACAGATTTCCATGATGCCATTGTTTGAACACAGTAACAGTGATGACTTGAAAAAGAGGCTGATATTTACTGGTATAAAACTATGCAAAATTTCCTTTAAGAAGATGGAAGAAAGCCAACCTCAGCTTCTTATCTTTCCACTCTGCCTATGATTTAGCAGATATTCTCACCTGCAAGAGTAACAGAGTAAAGCAGGATGGGCTCTGAGAACCAAGTAATGTAATAATTCAACGTTTTAGAGTAAACAGAGCAGATATGCTCACTGCTCTTGGTGCTGGAGCACAGAAAAGAAATTAAATAAGTGATCACCACTTCCTGTATATCTTTTACACCACGTATGGGCTGAAAGGAAAAGAACCAGGCGCTCTGAATGCCCACAGAACGGGCAATTTAGTTTGTATTAGAATTTCAGGGAAGATCTGTTACGTGGAGACACTGATACAGGTTTTAGTAAGGCAAAGAGAGGGAAAAGCCACTTTCTACAAAAGCATGGTATCTGTAGAAGTCCAGAGAGGGAGGAAAAGCCTTGGCAAGTGTAAGAAAGACTGATGGGGACAGCGAAAGAGATGGAGCGATAAAAAATGAGGCTGGAAGGGCGCCTGGGTGGCTCAGTTGGTTAAGCGACTGTCTTCGGCTCAGGTCATGATCCTGGAGTCCCGGGATCGAGTCCCGCATCGGGCTCCCTGCTCGGCAGGGAGTCTGCTTCTCCCTCTGACCCTCCTCCCTCTCATGCTCTCTGTCTCTCATTCTCTCTGTCTCAAATAAATAAATAAAATCTTTAAAAAAAAAAAAAATGAGGCTGGAAGAAAAGCTGGGTTGGGCCACTTATGCTAAGCCAAAAGAGCGGTCTTTGAAGGGATTTAAACAGGAAATGACAGAATAATAATGATAATAACATTTCTATGGCTCTTTAAACTTTCATGACACCATCTCATTTTACCTGCACAATAACATTATCTGATAGACACCATTAAGGGAGGACACCCATCACAGATTAGATTTATTTTTCTATACTGAGAGAATGTCAGTAATCACCTTGAATCATTATAAATGGAGCCTCCACTCCCACCTGGTACAAGAAGGGTGGGTGAGGGTACCGGTAAATCACCTGGGGAATCTTCCTTTTGGAGCTAAAGTTCCATCCCGTGTTCCTCCCCACTCCCTTGCTAAGAGCCTGCCTTAGAAGGATAGGTGATTAACCTCACTGGCTGGGGAAAGGGAGGAAAGAATGAAGAGTGTTTGCACTTGGAGCCTGGAAAAGGGGCCACCCACCTGCCTGATTCCTAGGGGTGGATTCTGAGAGAAAGGGGAGTTAGAGGTTCTGGGTCTGGGAAGTGGCAGGTGTTTGAACCGATCCTGATCCAGAGCTTCCCAGGCCACCTGGCATCAGGAAAATGGCTGAGCATGGAGCTGAAAGAGTACTATACGAAGAGCTCTGCTCTGAGAATTCAAGACGGCTACGTTGGCTGAGCTGAGTAGAGACTGGGTTCCTCCTTCCAGAAAGCATGCTTAACAGTGGGTTGGTACCACTGGTCACCAGGTGAGGACCAGTATTCAAAACTCCCCCATGAGGTACTGAAAAGCAGCAGCAGACTATGGGGCTCTTCCCTTTTGGGTGTGGAAACTGCACTGACCACCTTTTTCTGCTCTAGCTATATCCCAGGGTGTTCTTGAACAATTCAGAGAAGCCCCCCGAGGAAGACAGTGGACTTCCTTCTGATAAGGAATGTGGGAACAGATATGACTGCAATGTGTGTGCACTCCAGACTATAATACTATCCAAACCTAGCAAATGAAAGCACAGAACTGGGACTGGAATACAAAATTCCATGTTTTTTCCATTAGGATGTGATCCTCACTCGGGAAGGAACTTTTAAATCAAAATGGAATAGATAAAATAAAATAGATGCCACCCCCACCCCTCCACACACAAGAGACATTCTGCCTACTTAATATTTATATAGTTGGAAATGATCTGGAACATTCCAAAATGCCATACCTGATTTCAATAGCTGGTTTTAAGTTCATATCCCTTGAATTTCCACAGTTTGTTGTTGAGAACTCTCTTACAATGCTTAGTTTACTGTATCTTTTATAATCCTCATTTGTATATCTGTCTTACCTCTCCTACTTGTAACTTGTACTCCTCCTACTACAAATAACTTGAGGTCAGAGTCTGGTCTTAACTCATCTTGTACCTCCTGCAGTAACCAGCTCTGGGTCTCACAGTGTAGGCACCCACAATTTTGGCTAAAATACATAATTAAGATCTTGTCTGTCTCCTCAGCTCCACCAATGATAGTGAGTGACTGGGAAAAACAAAGACAAAAATGGAGAGATACCAATTTAAAGGGCATGGTCAAATGTTAATATGAAAAGCCTGCTTATTTGTGTATCTCTAAGCTAGGCAAGTTTTATGCAAAAAAAAAAAAAAAAAGTACCTTTCACAATTTTCATACTTATGCACAGTCATTAAGAAGAACAGGGTCGTGGGGTGCCTGGGTGGCTCAGTCATTGGGCATCTGCCTTCGGCTCAGGTCATGATCCCAGGGTCCTGGGATCGAGCCCCGCATCGGGCTCCCTGCTCCGCGGAAAGCCTGCTTCTCCCTCTCCCACTCCCCCCTGCTTGTGTTCCCACTTTTGCTGTGTCTCTCTCTGTCAAATAAATAAATAAAATCTTTAAAAACAAAAACAAAAACAAAAAACAGGGTCGTAAACTGATGGTTACCAGAGGGGGGTTGGGTGGGGGGATGGGTGAAATAGGTGATGGGGATTAAGGCGTGCACAGGTCATGATGAGCACTGGGTGATTAAAATAAAAACAAAACAAAAGGAAGACAGAAAAATAGGGTCACAGACTATCTTCTAGAGGGGTTATCAGAGGCTTCAGAGAGACAGCATACAACACAAGGTTTTCTGTAGTCATCTACAGGCTTGCACAATCTCAAAGGCAGGACCGAATGGGAAAGAACAGTGATGAGAGGGGTGTGGAGCTGCCGGCAAAGGCAGCACGTGGATGCGGACTGGAATACCGGTGAGCAAACACCCTCCAGCAAAATAAGCAGCAATCACAAAAGAAATCCAAGTTTGGGGAAAACCTCTAGGTCACCAGAGTGTCTTACCAGGACAAGCTAGAGAATGTCAACACATGAACAAATTCATAAACTGATAGGTCTTATCCTTAAAAGGGCAGTATGTGAGGGATTGGGGAAAAAATAATGTGCAAACCTAGGCCAAGAAGAACATGGAAAAGGTGAGATTCTATTCTAAAGCAGGAGACAAGCATAATTAAATGAAGTGAAAGAGAGTGGGACAAAGGCTAAGGACAAAGAAGAAAAACAAACACACAAAGGTTGCAGACAGTATCAAATATATGAAGACAGAATGGATTGTTTACACCAATGCCATCAAAAAGAGAAGCTGCAGTAATGTCCTAAAACAAGAGACGTGGGCCCAAAAGAAGATGCCACTACTGAACTTCAAGGCAATTTATTTATTTATTTTTAGGGGGAGGGAGGAGGAGGCAGAGGGAGAGAGAGAATCTTAAGCAGGCTCCATGCCCAGGGCAGAGCCTCACACAGAGCCTGACCTCAGAACACTGAGATCACAGTCTGAGGTGAAATCAAGAGTCAGATGCTTAACCAAATGAGCCACCTAGGCACCCATTCAAGGGCAATTTTAAGTGGTAAAGAGTTGCCAAACAGAGCTGAGTAGGTCTCTTCTCAGACCCGCCTGAAGGAGGGAAGCCTCCCAGTTTGAACACATGGATCAGGCTGTTTTGGTGACCACATGATCAGCTTGCTCGTGAACAGAGAAAATGAAGTACTAAGGTCTCTGAGGTCTTTTAGTTTGATAGAAATTATCTCTGAATAATGCTTACATAGAAATGTTAGGATAAAGAATTCTGATTAAACATGGCAGAATGAACACCTCTATCTACCCCTACTCCTTCCCAAAATGCCACCAGAATGATGATGAAGGCCTGTAGCAGAACAAGAAAACAAACAGTTCAGATACATGCAGGAAGAGAGACAGCACCAAGAGCTGTTTCTACAAGAAGAATAATAAACTGATGGATAATTCTGAAAAAAATGTAATCCTAGTAAAGCGAACGGCTTAGCCGTGAACAATATTTACATAATTATAATAACGTAAGCACTGAGTTTCTTCAGCTGCTGCTAAGGTGCTCAGTCCTTCTGAGGAAGCGAAGACCGCATTAGGGTGAGGTTCTCACTTCACTGGGTGACTTGCACCATGCCCAGCAGTGCCCGCTCAGCACTCGCCCGCACCATGGCCTTGGTCTTGGAGCTCGCCTACAACAACTTGCCCCTCATCCTGCACGGAAAGAGGCGATGGTCCTGGAGGATAAGATCAATGCCCTCATTAAAGCAGCGGCTGTAAATGTTGAACCTTTTGGGCTGGGCTTGTTTGAAAAGCCCTGGCCAGTGTCAACATCAGGAGCCTCAACTGCAATGCAGGGGCTGGTGGACCTGCATCAGCAGCTGGTGCTACACCTGCAGAAGGTCCTGCTCTCTCCACCAGGGCTGCCCCAGCTGAGGAGAAGAAAGTGGAAGCAAAGAATCAAGGGAGTCTGATGGTGACATGGGCTTTGGTCTTTTTGACTAAACCTCTTCTGTAACCTGTTCAATAAAGAACTGAACTCTTAAAAAAAAAAAATGTAAGGGGCACCTGGGTGGCTGAGTCAGTTAAGCATCTGCCTTCAGCTCAGGATCCTGGTATGGAGCCCCTCAATGGGCTCCCTGCTCAGTGGGGAGTCTGCTTCTCCCTCTCCCTCTGCCCCTCCCACTTGTGCACAGGGTCTCTCTCTCTCTCTCAAATAAATGAACAGAATCTTAAAAAAAAAAAAAGCACTGAATGCTGATTTAACAACAAAAGTAACATATTAAGGATATAGCCCACAATTAAGTATGAGGTGGGAGATGTGAAAGTAAAGGGGAAAAGGGAGTATGTGGTGTCCATGTGGTTGAGGGAGGAATATGTAAGAGAGAAAGATTCTAATATTTTCTAGTAGGAAATAAATAATGCTTCAAATTGAAAAAAAAAAAAGTCCAGAAATAGTGGTAAAAATGGGGGTGCCTGGGTGGCTCAGTTGTTAAGCGTCTGCCTTCGGCTCTGGTCGTGGTCCCAGGGTCCTGGGATCGAGCCCTGCATTGGGCCCTGCTCCGCGGGAAGCCTGCTTCTCCCTCTCCCACTCCCCCTGCTTGTGTTCCCTCTCTCGCTGTGTCTCTCTGTCAAATAAATAAATAAAATCTTAAAAAAAAAAAAAAGTGGTAAAAATGTTACCTAGAAACACAGAGGTAAATGCCAGAAGGAACAGTTAAAGGAGTTGAAAGAATCCATCTGTAGGGAAGAAGACACTGCCCATTTTTGTTGTTGTTACAGACCCTGTAGTCCCATTTGACTATTTAAAATAGATTCATTAATTTCATTTAAAAATAAAACTTAAATAAAGAGAAATGCCAAATCTCAGATGAGAACCAAAATACTCTACACAGTCTCTTGGAGTTGTAGCACGTCTAAACTAAAAGATTTATTGAGGGTGGAGACAAGCTGCCAGGATCATCACTCTCCAATCTGTACAGTAATCTGTTTCTTTCATTACCCAACACTTTCATCTTCACAGACGTTTACTGAAAGAGATACTGGAAATTCTAAATGTCCTTTCTGTTCAGTTCCACAAACATTTCTAGAATGTCTACTATATGCCAGGCCCTAATGCTAGAAACTGGAGACATGAAGAATAAAAATAATAATGAAAAAAGAATTTTCCTGATTTCAAAGACCTTAAGAGTCTAGTAGGAGAGTAAGACACATAAATAAACCATAATCAATGGGACAGTCAAAGAGAACTTCTTAAAAATGCAGCTCAAATAATGGGAATGGGAACTGTTTTTGATAGGGCTGATCAAGGAAGGCTTCTCTGTGGAAGTCCTAGCTGAGCAAACCCCTAGTGGAGTGAGGGAACAAGTCAGGGCGGGGGAGTGGGGGAAGGGGGGTGGGTGGGTATGCCCCAGGCAGACTCATCAGCCTTGTCCAGTGTTGTCTCCTAGTGTCTCAACAGTACTTGGAACCCTGGATGCACTTAGTAAATATGTGGTGTCCGAAGGTTTTCTCAGTAACCCCTGTATCATTAGAATAAACTCTTTCCTTAAAAATAGCTGAAATATCAGTTACTTGTATCCAAAGTATCTTAACTTAAAGATGAGACCTGGGATCAGCAGAGGGAAATTGCCTCCCTACATAAAACCTTCGGTTTTTCTACAACTCTAAGAGTGGGCAAGAACAACTAATTTATAGAGAGGTAAGAACACATGTGGTTTGAAATTTCAATTCTTTGGACCATGCCAAAAGAGAGTTAATTTCTGGCCCCTTCCTCCTGTACATCTTGGCAACTGAGGTGTGTGAGAAGCTCTATATCTAGGCCCTAGTAGTTTCCATACTCAAAGATGTGCTACAAGCCATTCCTTTCAAAGAGGCCATGGCTCAGAATGAGTAGGAGATGTGAACATACCAAAGCTTCATTTCTCCCATGACTCTCAATATGTGAGCTTCTTGAGTCCCTGAGTATGATTTTAACCTTTATCAAGATGCATATTTTTCACACATCATGGTTCTTCATTTACCAGATAAAAATCTGGTTTGTGTTTAACTAAAGAAACAACTATCAGTTCCAATGTTGGGAGATTTGAGTTATTTGACACGTCAGATTTTTGTCAAATAGTGACTTCAGAACCTAACCCCTGTGACACCACTGATTAGGCTATGCATATTACTATTACTATTTTTTTTTTTTTTAGATTTTATTTATTTATTTGACAGAGAGAGACATAGCAAGAGAGGGAACACAAGCAGAGGGAGTGGGAGAGGGAGAAGCAGGCCTCAGCGATGCGGGGCTTGATCCCAGGACCCTGGGATCATGACCTGAGCCAAAGGCAGATGCTTAATGACTAAGCCACCCAGGCGCCCCTAGGCTATGCATATTATTAACCAATACTGTCCTTACTCAATTTCTACTACTTAATTTCTAAGTATTTTCTTCAACCCTTGTGTCCTCTTGCACATATCTCCATTCTCCTGCTACACTGTTAAATTTCTTAAGTCTTATTTTAAAGATTTATTTAACACTTGAGGAAAGAAATCGAAAATACACATAAATATGCAATCCAAGATAATTTCAACCCCAAATAAATTCCATACAGAAAATCATTCACTAGGGGCGCCTGGCTGGCTCAGTCAGTAGAGCATGTGACTCTTGAACTCAGGGTCTTGAGTTCGAGCTCCACACTGGCTGTAAAGATTACTTAATTAAATAAATAAAAATCCTTAAAAAAAAAATCACTGAATTTTTAGATAAGCACGTGCACATAACTGTTCTAGTAATACAATGCTGCAAGCAGTATTAATTTTTTTATTTCAAAAGAGATTAGTGAAAAATGCCACTTATTTTTTTTAAAAGATTTTATTTATTTGACAGAGAGAGAGAGACAGTGAGAGAGGGAACACAAGCAGGGGGAGTGGAAGAGGGAGAACCAGGCTCCCCGCCGAGCAGGGAGCCCGATGCAGGGCTTGATCTCAGGACCCTGGGATCAGGGCCCGAGCCGAAGGCAGACGCTTAACGACTGAGTCACCCAGACACCCCAAAAAATGCCACTTTTAAACACTACCACCTTCACAGTGAAGCTTCTCGCCATTAAAAGAATGAAATCCCATAAAGTAAGAGAAAGAGCTCAGAAGTTATCCTTCCAAAAGGAAGATTTAGAAAATTCTTACCAATCGTTCCTCGGCCTTTTGGCTAAGATCAAGTGTAGAAAATTCTTACCAAAAGCATTAAAATGACTTTTATCTCATTTAATTCTATATCAGACATTAATATAATTTAGTAAGTTTAAAACTTGCATTCCAATGTCCTTTAAAAGAAATCACACTAAATGGTTTCTTCAAAATCTACAGAGATATACGGGGTAAATACTCTAAGGGGTAATCTCTTCCTTTGCTACAGAACCTATATCATATAGATTATCCAGCCCTACAACCAAGCCCATTTTGGTAAAGACATGAAGAGATTCAAGATCAGAGGTAGGTAAAGTAATAAACACAAATAGAGAGAACTCCCCACTAAGAAACCCTCACTAACATACGTAAATACTATAGGATGGACTTTAGAAAGAAGGAAATTAAACTGAGAGGAAGGACTGAGATGTATGAAGAAATAGGGAGCAAAGAATAGATATTAAGTACCATTAGCTATATAACAATAATTGATAATGGAGGGAGTATGTAAACAAGGTCATACTAAAATGTAAGATGGAGAGTAACATTAGTCGATATTGAAGCATTTTTAAAGTACTTATATTGTTTGGGAGGAGAATTAAGATGTCTAATAACTCTAGACAGTTTAGATTGTTTAAAAAGCCTTAGGATAAAAAACACCACAGGGACAAAGACAGTTACTCATGATAAAAGGAACAATTTACAGGGTGCCTGGGTGGCTCAGTTGGTTAAGCGACTGCCTTCGGCTCAGGTCATGATCCTGGAGTCCCTGGATCGAGTCCCGTGTCGGGCTCCCTGCTTGGCGGGGAGTCTGCTTCTCCCTCTGA
>NW_028044111.1:0-9446 GCF_054177405.1 Leptonychotes weddellii
AAAAAAAAAGATTTTATTTATTTGACAGAGAGAGCACAAGCAGAGGGAGAGAGAGAGAGAGGCAGGCTCCCTGCTGAGCAAGGAGCCCGATGTGGGACTCGATCCCAGGACACTGGGATCATGACCCAGGCCGAAGGCAGCCGCTTAACCGACTGAGCCACCCAGGCGTCCCCAAAATGACACATTCTGTGGATGTTAGTCAGCCTCTTTCCCCAGCTACCCTGCAGCTTCTCCAGTGGGTCTGTGTGGCAGTGATGGGGGAAATGAACTAAACAAATAGCCAGGACATCCGCTCCTCAAACTGACCTGGCTACGGCATTTCTGAGTGTTTCACCTTGCAACAGCAGAGACCAACACTGACGTTCCCTGCCCCCCCCCGCCCCGGTACAGAGGACCAACCAACCCCCTGTTGGACTCCTTACATAATGAAGGGGACAGCAGTTTGCCCTCACTAGAAGAAATACGCATTCCAGAGAGGGTTTGCCTTCCCTGTCTGCAGCGTTTCTGCCCGCGCCACCATCCATGGGCTTCTGGAATGCCTTATGCACTCTCATGGTATTCCACACAACAATGCTTCTGATCAAGGGGATAATTTCCTAGCAGAAGAATTGCAGCTGTGAGCAGGTGTGCATAGAATGCACTAAATTTTTTTTTAAGACTTTCTTTCTTTCTTTCTTTCTTTATTTGAGAGAGAGAGAAAGGGTGAGTGGGGGCAGGGAGCAGAGGGAGAGGGACAAGCAGACTCCCCATGAGCACGGAGCCTGTCGAGGGGCTCAATCCCACGACCCTGAGATCATGACCTGAGCCAAAATCAAGAGTCAGACGCTTAACCCACTGAGCCAACCAGGGCCCCCCAGAATTCCCTAATATTACTGAGTACCCCACCACCCAGAAGAAGCTGGCCTGAAAGAATGGCGGAATGCCCTACCGAAGATTCTATTCTGGCATCAGTTGAAAAACTCCCTGAGAGGATGGTGTCTGTCTTACACAATGCTTTGGACCTGTGATCAATCTATGGTGCTGTTCAAAGTTCTGGAACAGGAGTAGCTCTTCTCATTATTACATCTCCTTCTCATTCTTCCTCCTACAACTTGCAGCTGGATGGGAGGTCTTAGTTCCCAAGGGAAGATATCTAACATTAGGGGACACAGCTAGGGTTTCCACTGAATTGGAGTCTGGACATTGTGTGTTTCTCAACTGGTGAAGAAAGAGCTTACTCTGCTAGCCCAGATGACTCACCCCAGTTGCCATATCAAACTGTTGGTTACAACGCATGCAGCAAAACTATGTCTGGAACCCAGAGGATTCCACGTGGCACCTCTTATTACTTGCATGTCCAGAATTAAAAATTAATGGAAAATCAAAGTAACCCTGATAAAGCAGGACCCCTGAGGATTCAGATCCTTTAAAAATGAAGTTTTGAGGCACTCTGCCAGGTAAAGAATGCTAACCTGTTGCAGTTCTGGCTGAGGGCAAAAGACACAGAGTGGGTAGTGCAAGAAGGAATTAATAAATATTCACCACCGCCTTGTGAGCCCCTACAGACCTCATACAGAAGACTGTGGCAGCTACCCACCACAGCTGTGTCTTTTAGAGATCATTCTACTGTTCTATCGGACCAGCAGCTCAAGAGGTGGTATGTGGTAGCGTCAGCGTCAAAGTGATCGAGATTCTTTAGGACTGTGTTGTGATAGAAAGCAGGAGAGTTAACGTAGCCCTGGGGTAACACAGGGAATGTGGCCTGCTGTTCATCACAGATGAATGCAATCTGCCTTTCGGTCGCCATTGAAAACAGTGCATTTGCCAGATTAATAGCTGCATACCGAGTACCAGGGGCTGCGTTGCTGTATTACGGTAATACAGTGTACACGGTGTTGCGTACGGCAGCTGTGATTAGAACTACCGTTTGGTCAAGTTCTTGTAGTCCACTGTCATTTCCCAGGATCCGTCTGGCTTTTGCAAGGGCTAGTCCGGTGAATTAAACATGATCCTAATCTCTTCCATTCCTACCTAGGCTGTAGGAGTGCTTCTGATTTGCTGTGTTGGCCAAAGGAAGGACTGTTTCAGGGACTTCTGCCCGGTCTTTCCAAACACAGTGGTTCTTACTCTCCAAGTCAAGAGATAAATGTATGGGTTCTGCTGGCCGATAAGTAAATCCACTCTGATCACTCAAAGATTTTGGAAATGGCTAGAGGACCATTAACTCCATTTATCGCCAGCTCCCGAATGCCCCCATTCTAACAAGAGGGCCGTGATGGCACTTGGGTCTCCTGGTATCAGTGTCAACTCAGACCTCTAAGAGCCCTCGAAAGATCTGGGTATTCCTCTGTTCTGTAGTGAACATTTATCCTGGTAAGTGACTAAAAGTCATTTTGGAGAAGTTGGGGAACCTCTATTGTATATGCTTGTTGTGACCCTGCAGGGTCCTTCCTAGAGGAACCCCGAACTCCTCTTCATTTGTTGGGTTCTGGCGTAAGAACCAGTTCCTGTCTGCCCAACAGGTGAGAAACGTAGATTTTCCAATTTAATGGCTGACATCAGCCATCTGCCAAAGCCATCCATCACCACAGACCTCTGTGCTAGAGGCCATCTGATTGCCGTTCCCATTTTCTTCCCCATTAGAGTCATTGTGTCTGTCTTGCCTCTGATGACTAAATGCTACCACCTGGCCTCTGCTGGTCAGACTCCTGTCATCCATATTGGCGCTGAGGAGCCCAGGTCCGTAGCTGCCCAGGCCCACGGGATGGTTACCACTGTTCTTCAACAATGCTGACTTCTTACTCCAAACTGCTTTAGTGAAGCCAGTGTCTTCCAGAGATGGTGGTCAGCTGGCAGGTTCTCTGGTTTTACATAATAAACCTATTCTAACGTGCTAACCTCCCTCAGCTTTTTGAGTCTTCTCTCCACTCTGCCCAGGCAAGTCCAGCATTTCCACCTAATTTACTGTAGGATGTCTTTGTTTCCAAGCTTTGAGGGGCCTCTCTGGAGACTATTAGAACTGGAGTTCCGGGAGTCCTTGCTAGAATACTAAATCCTAAATCGTGAGACAGTTTCCCAAATCAATGAAGTCTCTCCCTCCAGCCTTATAATCAACCCTCCCTGATCCATTGCTCTCAGGACACATTCCCAGGCATGGCCTTGTTCCTGCTGGAACAGATTAGCCAGGTTCTGAAGCTCTTTTGTAAGACTTGACCCTAGTTTTTGGTCTAGAAACCTTGAGGACAGGAAAGGGCAGATCTCAAAGAGGGCAGGTATCCTCATACAAGACACTTGTCTCTGGTGAGGCCTTTATGAGGTGTCCAGGGAATGGAGGCTGTGTTCCCCTCATGAAAGGGAGGGGGCCAGTTCTGCTGTCCTACATGGTGAATCTGGGTATTTAAGATTCTCAGCTGAATATGCTCCAATGTCACATCCAGGTCTTAGAGTTTCACTCCCTCCCTCTCCAGTCCCTAGCAGAGGAGACTTGCCAGAGCTGTGAATTCAGCCTGTCACTTGTAAATAAAATCTTGGGCCTGATTTTCAGCATTGTCTGTTCTCTGGCTACAGGAGCTGAGGGTCTCTTTTGATACCACCACAGAGATTTCTGGCTTCCTTCCTTCCTTCCTTCCTTCCTTCCTTTTTTGGTGGGCAGCAAAGCAAGGTTTATTGAGCAATAGCAAAGTTGTAGTACAAAGCGCCCAAGGAGGGAGGGGACCCGAGGGGGTTGCCCAGATTTCTGGTTTTCGTATCGTGCTTTGAGTTGATAGTGGACTGACTTGAGCCTATTATTTTCTTCCTTCTGGGCTTTAATGGCCATTAAGATAGCCAACCAGCTTCATAATCCTTATAATAACCATTACCCTCCTATTTTTTTTTAAAGATTTTATTTATTCATTTGAGACACAGAGATACAGAGAGAGAGAGAGAGCATGAGCAGTGGGAGAGGCAGAGGGAGAGGAAGAAGCAGGCTTCCCGCTGAGCAGGGAGCCCGACGTGGGGCTCGATCCCAGGACCTTGGGATCATGACCTGAGCCGAAGGCAGACGCTTAACCATCTGAGCCACCCAGCCGCCCCTACCCTCCTATTTTTCAAGTGATAGAGTTGTCGCAGGCACCAGCGAATCTTCTACCTGTACCCCATTCCAGTCTACCCAAAGCTAGAGTCCTGGTAATGGGGTGCTCCCCACTGCACGTAACATCAGTAACAGTGTCCTTGTCCACACCTGGCGGGCACACCATCTGGTTCCAAAATCCCATTCGGAGAGCTTACTTCGTGGAACCACTTCCGGTAGCATCTTGTTTTAGATTCCATCAAATGCAGATCCTTAGGCAAGGGTTTGAGGGCAGATAGCTTCTTTGAAAATGATCCCAGGAAGCCCCCGTAGAGTCACGGGAAAGTGAGACAGGAGAGGTTCGGAAGCTAGCATACAGGGTGTGGTTGATGTACGGATACGTGAACGCGCCATTACCACCTGGGCAACAGGACCCTGTCTCTAGACTCCCTTTAGGAGGGGCACAGAGCTCTCCTCTGGACTCTTTCACTCTAGGAGTAAGGAAGCTTGGTATTTATCCACTCATTTCCACTTCCCAGCATTTGAGGACTGCTCTTGGGAGTGTTCATTTCCTGGCACTTGAGTAGGGCCCACATTCAGGCTGGGCATGTTCCCTGTGATCAGGGAAAGTGCTTCGGGCCAAGAGTCTTGGGTGCTTGCCCTGGGAAACCTTGGGGTGCACAGGAACGAGTACTTCGAGGATCTGATGAGGTTCTGACAGTGCTGAAGTCTAGGTTCCAGGCCCCTGGGCCCCTCCTCCAGGTTGTCACACAGTCCACAGGCCCTGCGTGATCTGGCCTTGCTTACCCCACCGTCCTCATTTTGTGTGCTCTCCTTTTCACTCATGCTGGTCTGTTTCTCTGTTCATGAATTCCTTTATTCATTTCTAGGCAGGAAAACAGAAACCAAACCGGTGATTTTTTTTTTTTTTTAAAGATTTCATTTATTTGACAGAGAGAGCACAAGCAGAGAGAGAGAGAGGGAGAAGCAGGTTCCCTGCTGAACAAGGAGCCCGACGTGGGACTCGATCCCAGGACCCTTGGATCATGACCTGGGCCGAAGGCAGCCGCTCAACCGACTGAGCCACCCAGGCATCCCTAAACCGGTGATTTTAACCTGGAGAAACTAATGTAGGAAATTAATTAAACAGATACTAGAAGACTGGAAAGGCAGGAGAGGAACACTGAGTAACACAGAGATAGTAGGCAGGGCCAGATCATGCCATGCAACAACCTTGAGGGGAATAAGGGAGAAAGTATTTGGGAACCACTCAGACAACATCTTGGCCGTGCATGGCCTATGAATGGTTCCTGTTTTCCCTTCTTGTCTCCGTTCTATCTTTGACTTTATTCTACAAGCATTCTACTGACCAGGGCTGTCCAGTTCCTGTGCCCTGAGTAGGCCATGCAGGGATGCATGCCTGACCTCTGTCTCAAAAGAACTATCTGATCTTGCCCTGAACAAGGCTTGAAACTTGTGGATGTGAATTTTGGGAATCTTGGTATACCCTCTGTTGATTTTTTTTTTTAAAGATTTTATTTATTTATTTGACAGAGAGAGACACAGCGAGAGAGGGAACACAAGCAGGGGGAGTGGGAGAGAGAGAAGCAGGCTTCCCGCGGAGCAGGGAGTCCGATGCGGGGCTCGATCCCAGGACCCTGGGATCAAGACCGGAGCTGAAGGCAGACACCTAACGACTGAGCCACCCAGACGCCCCAGCCTCTGTTGATATTGAACTTCCCTGTGTCCTCAGATGTGACATGCAGTACCATACCTCAGGACCTTTGCCTGTGATGTCTATGATGTTCCTGTGCCCTGGTACATGGTTTCTCCTGTTCCTTCTTCCTGTCATAATGAACTCCCACTCCTCCTCAAGACCTAACTGAACTATCCCCTCTTGTTTCCCTGACTTCCCTATGCAGGACTGTGGCTTCATCTGTGGAATTTACATATGTATACACACATTTATTATAGCTTGTATTACAACCCTTTTTTTCTTTTTTTAATCTGTTTTTCTCCTGCCCAGAGTATGACCTCCTTTGGGGCCTCATTCATCCCTGTATCTTCATTCATTCATGCAATGAATCTTTTTTGAGTCCCTGACTATCCCAGGCGTGGGAGCAGCTCAGTCAATGTCTGCTGGAGGGATGAATGAACTGGTGAGCGGTTGCCATCCCTCTGGATGCTATGTTGCTAGGTGACAGACTCTAATGATGATTAGCGAGAAGGGGGCGTGACCGCTGTCGTGTGAGATGAGAGTAAGCGTCGACACATCTTCCTGCTGGATCGGGGAGACTTCATGGGCGGAAGGACCACACTTAGCCCTGCTGGTGTGGCAGGGGCGAGGCTGGGCTTCTGACGGTGGGTGGGGAGAGAAGGGACAATGGGAGTCTTTCCCAGATTCACGTGTTGTTTGAAAAATCCCTAGGAGGCTATCTTTCCTTCCTCCTTCACGTTGAGAATCACTGCATTAAAAGTTTTCTAAATGAGAGTAACGAGGAAACCGAATGGGGCAGCTTCTACACAAGCATCCGCAGGGACCGGGCAGGACAGTGTGAGTGAGAGAAGTGGGCTGGACGAGACCATGGCTCATGTCTGGAGCCACGGGTACTCAGCACAAAGAGGTGGTCACCCAGAGGATGTGTCAGCCCTGTGTTGCGAGATCTTTGATGTTTTCAGGAGAGGCCACCAGGCCAGCTTTTATTGTGAAATCTCCCGATTTTTCAGTATTGGAAAGTAAATCAAGATTTTTTTTTTAAACTTGCAAGACTCCATTTACTTATTTGACAGAGAGAGATTGCAAGAGCAGGAACACAAGCAGGGGGAGTGGGAGAGGGAGAAGCAGGCCTCCTGCTGAGCAGGGAGCACGATGCGGGACTCGATCCCAGGACCCTGGGATCGTGATCCGAGCCGAAGGCAGACGCTTAACGACCGAGCCACCCAGGCGCCCCGTAAATCGAAATTTTTACAAAGCCAGGAGTTTTCCAGCTCAGTCTTCGTCCGGCCTGATCCAGATCTTTCCTCCAAGACCCAGCCCGGAGAACACCTTCCCAGGAAGCACTTCCCTAGCATCACTGGCTGGGCTGCTCGGCGGGAAGCCTGCTTCTCCCTCTCCCACTCCCCCTGCTTGTGTTCCCTCTCTCGCTGTGTCTCTCTCTGTCAAATAAATAAATAACATCTTAAAAAAGAAAAAGAGACTGAGAAAACACACACCCCCAGCTGTGTGTCCTGAGCTGCGTTTGGTGCTAGGGATGCATGGGCGAAGGAGTCTCTATGCAGCTCCCACTGCGCGCCTGCTGGGTTCAGTGCCTCCCTAGCTCTTTTCTTTCCTCCCTGACCTCCTGGTTTCTGTGTCCACAGCCAGCTCCCCCTCTAGTCTGTGAGCACTCTGAAGGCAGTAACAGTGCTGTGTGTTTGGCGCATAAAAGAACAAGACGTGTGCATAAGTGAAGCCTCTGGGGGAACACGGTCATGTGGATTTGGCAGACAGATAGGTAGGGTACAGAAGGCAGAGTTAGGACCTTACAGTGAGAGCTCTATTTAGCAGAAGGAGGCATCTCTAACCATGAGTTGGGAGGCCTGGAGGGAGGTAATGAGCTCACCGTCCCTCAGGGTATCTGAACAGAGATGAGCTGACGGGCCACTGAAGATGCTGGAAAGAGGAGAGCTTTCCTGGGTGACAGGCAGTGCTGGGTGGTTACCTGTTGCCTCCAGCTTCCATGCTTTGTGCTTCTGTGGAGCGAGATTGAGCAAACTGCTAAACCAGGCCACAGAGGCACTCGGGAGGTTGGGAGCAGGGCCTGTGCCTCCAGGCAGACCTGGCTTTGAATCTGGGCTCTGCCACTTCGCTGTGCAAAAGTGGGCAGGATGCTTCACCCTCTCTGAGCACAAGTAACTTAGCGTCTAGGGCCTTGGAATGCTTCCTCACCTCTTCTCCCCACAGGGCTCTGACCCACAGGGCAGACACAAAGGGCTACCTCAGAAATGGACAGCAGGTACTCATGCTCCTGGTTTGAACTGCTCTTCAAATGGCCTGGGAAGGTGCCAGGTCGGGGATCATCCTGTCCCACAGTGAGTCCAAGACAACCAGTGTCCCCTCCTGTTTTAAAAAGAAACCCACTGGGGAACACCAGAGGAAGCCATTAGCTACATCTGAAGGCTAATCTTTTTTGAAAAATCCCCGTCCTTAGGCATTAGAGTCACTTCTAGTAGGGAGATGCCCACACTCCTAGGAGCATATGGGATCTGAGTAGAACAGAGAACCTGCTGATTTGGGTCTTCTCTCTCCACACTCTGGGCCGGAGATTCAGATGAATGGTGGGTGGGATCACCTCCATTATTTAAATCATTGTTTCTCACTTGGTCTCCCTTGTCTGTATCTGCCAAGCCCATATACCAGAATCCTCATAGTTTACTTTAGCATATGTTAAGAGTACTCTTATGAACCTGGGCAAACCAGAAAATACCAAAACTGTAACCCAGGGCTTTTGGTTAGTTGTGCTGAGAACTTGGCCTAGGCCTGGGCCTCAGTCCAGCCTTCCTACTCTCCCTGCCGGAAATGAAGACAGCTGGGCCCCGAGTGCGTCCCACCGGGTATAGGTAGGCAAGCTGCAAGAGAGTGAGACCAGCTATCTCCCACACCCTCACCCTCACCCATCACGGGGAGAACAGAGAGGGAATGGGCACCTGCCGATCATTTTAAAGTGACACCACCTACTAATAAAGCTCTAACTCTTAGGTTAACTCCTCTTCCCATCAGGGAGAGCAAGGAAGGGAGAGAAAGAAAGGCTGGAAGTGTCCATTGTGGGCATTTGGATGGAAGCGCCCTCCTTTATGGTGGAGGCAGCCATGTGAGTAGGGGCTTGCAAACACTTCTGGCCACCACACACCTGCTGGGACAGCACCCGCACAGAGGGTTTAGCACAGTGCCTGGCATGTGGGGAGCCTTCAAAAAATGTTAACTTCAAGGGCATCTAGCTGGCTCAGTCGGTAGAGCGTGTGACTCTTGATCTTGGGGTTGTGAGTTCGGGCCTCATGTTGGGTGTAGAGAAGACTGAAAAATGGGGCACCTGGGTGGCTCAGTCGTTAAGCGTCTGCCTTTGGCTCAGGTCATGATCCCAGGGTCCTGGGATCCAGTCCCGCATCGGGCTCCCTGCTCCGCGGGAAGCCTGCTTCTCCCTCTCCCGCTCCCCCTGCTTGTGTTCCCTCTCTCGCTGTGTCTCTCTCTGTCAAATAAATAAATAACATCTTAAAAAAAAAAAGACTGAAAAATAGTAAAATCTTAAAAATGTTAATTGTAGGGCACCTGGGTGGCTCAGTTGGTTAAGCGTCCAACTCTTTTTTTTTTTTTAAGATGTTATTTATTTATTTGACAGAGACACAGCGAGAGAGGGAACACAAGCAGGGGGAGTGGGAG
>NW_028044112.1:0-444 GCF_054177405.1 Leptonychotes weddellii
CATGGAACACTACATCAAAAACTAATGATGTAATATATGGTGATTAACATAACAATAAAAAAATTTTTTAAAAAATAATTATATGACCTTTTAGAATCAGAACCTATCATGATTTTAAGGTAATAAATATATTAAAATAGCTCTATTCCTTGCAAGCCCCTCTCATCTTTATCTTTCATTTAATATCAGATTAGATCCCCTTTCTCTCAGTCCCCTTCCTCTTTTTTCAGAAGAATCTGACTTTTTTAAATTTCCCTTAAACGTAGAAAGTTCATAGAGGTCCAAACACATTTTCTGAATTTACTTAAGAGACAACGTTCTTTGATTGCATTTGAATGTTCTAGACAGTTAAAATGGGACAATTTTGTGAATGGAAAATTGGATGGGTGGAAAATTTCTCTAATTTTGTTGTGATTACCGAAATTAAATTTATCATATGACATG
>NW_028044113.1:0-444 GCF_054177405.1 Leptonychotes weddellii
CTGACTTTCTTCATTCTGTTCTTGCGTTCTTTTCACCGTTTTCTTGATGTCTTTTTCTTCTCATACAGGCCATGTCTTGCAAGTCTGTGTTTGGGTTCATTTTTCTTTGCATAATCCAAGGAATCATAAATCCTGCCAAAGCCGGTTGTCTTGCCACCACCAAAATGGGTTCTGAATCCAAACACAAATATGACATCTGTGTGGTCTTGTACATTTTGGCTAGTTTTTCCCGAATTTCTGTCTTGGGTACTGTTGCCTTTCCGGGGTGAAGAACATCAATGACCATCTGTTTCCGCTGAAGTAGTCGGTTAGTCATGAACTTCCTGGTCCGGATAGTTACTGTGTCGTTCATGATGGCGGCCAAGCTATCCACGCTGTTTCTTAAACCACACTTCATATAATGCAGTAACAGATCATGGTATCTAACAAGTGATAAAAATTTCC
>NW_028044114.1:0-444 GCF_054177405.1 Leptonychotes weddellii
ATACCAAACTTTGCACACACTCTTTATTGCATTAAGGAGAGTGTCTTCTATCACCATGACCTAAAATTTGTTTTTTTTTCAAATCATAAATGGCTGTTGGATTTTATCATTATCTTCTTACATTGTAGAAATGGCCATATCTTCATTTTCCACTCTTTCTGCTTTTTTATTTTTTTAAATTGAAATGGAAATCAGTCTTTCAAGTGGTTAAGAGTAGCTTCGCTTGTATGAAATGTTTCATTCCACCGATAGCAACTGTAAACAAAATGCGAACAAGTCTTTGGGTTGGTGGAAGAATGACCCAAAGCACATCAAATCTGGCGAGACTCTGTTGCTGAGAGGACATGCGTGGAGAATCACACGTGTATATGTCGCTCAGCTTAAGAGCAATCATCAGCCTGTGTGCGGTGGACAATTGAAAGCCACGTATAAATGCAGGGCTGC
>NW_028044115.1:0-444 GCF_054177405.1 Leptonychotes weddellii
ATCTGGTCCAGTGTGTCATTCAAAGCTCTTGTTTCTTTGTTGATTTTCTGCTTCGATGATCTGTCCATTGCTGAGAGTGGAGTATTGAGGTCTCCTACAATTAACGTATTGTTATCTATATGACTCTTTATTTTGGTTAACAGTTGGCTTATGTAGATGGTTGCTCCCATGTTGGGGGCATAGATATTTACAATTGTTAGATCTTCTTGTTGGATAGACCGTTTAAGAATGATATAGTGTCCTTCTGTGTCTCTAACTACAGTCTTTAGTTTAAAATCTAATTTGTCTGATATAAGAATTGCTACCCCAGCTTTCTTTTGAGGTCCACTGGCATGGAAGATAGATCTCCATCCCTTCACTTTCAGTCTGGATGTATCTTTAGGTTCAAAATGAGTCTTTTGTAGATAGCATATGGATGGGTCCTGTCTATTTATCCAATCTGCA
>NW_028044116.1:0-444 GCF_054177405.1 Leptonychotes weddellii
GTAGCTAGTAGTTTTAAAATCTGAACATACGAATGGCCACCATAAAGAGAGGAACAAGGAAGAATCCTATGGTTCTCAAGTCAAGTAAAATTAATACATAGCTTTAATTCCAGTCTGTTCCAAAGACATAAATATGACTGCATGCCAATTATTAAATTAGAGTGGATTATTTCCATTGAGAGAAGATTGAATGTTTCCAGTGTACAATATCCCTGTATACATTTGGTATCAAAAACAGCAAGTATAGGGCGCCTGGGTGGCTCAGTCGTTAAGCGTCTGCCTTCGGCTCAGGTCATGATCCCAGGGTCCTGGGATCGAGTCCCACATCGGGCTCCCTGCTCGGCAGGAAGCCTGCTTCTCCCTCTCCCACTCCCCCTGCTTGTGTTCCTGCTCTCGCTATTTCTCTCTCTGTCAAATAAATAAATAAAATCTTTAAAAAAAAAA
>NW_028044117.1:0-444 GCF_054177405.1 Leptonychotes weddellii
AGATTCTGGGGCAAAAATCCTTTTAAACTATATTGAAAACAGTAGCGAGCTGGAAGATGTCTCTCATTCATTCACACACCGAACTTACTGAACTCTACTATGTAGTATTTCTAGTAGAAATAACAAAACAAGGTATTGCCTCAGCCCCTGAGCAGGTCATAGTTTAGTGAGACCTGCAAACAACTATAATAAAGTGATACGAACTGTAAAGGAAGTAGGAACAAGAACACAATGAAAACACAGATTAAGGAGTAATTAATTCTTCTGCCAGGAAGGAGAAGAGAGAAGGGTCAGGGAAAAATTTATAGCTGGTGCCAACTGAGATGAGCTTTGTGAGGTATTCAGGACTCCTTCCTCTTCCTCTCCCTCTTCTCCTTCCTTCTCCTCCTCTTCTTCTTTCTGTAGACTTTATTTTTTAGAGTAGTTTTAGATTCACAGCAAAAC
>NW_028044118.1:0-444 GCF_054177405.1 Leptonychotes weddellii
ATTGACATTTATGCTGACATTTTCAGAAAAAAACGAGTCAGAAAATGACTTGATTGCATGTACAGATTTGTGTGATGTGAAAAAGATAAGATCTTTATGGGATTCTGGCAGTTGCAATCTTCACTAACAACCACGTGGAAGGAAACTAAGATAAGACTGTGATCTATATACATTGAAGATGAAAGATTTTCATATATTCTATCTCCTCCCAACAACATGGCCAGTGTATAACCAGATCCCTTTTCTTTTTTTTTTTTTTTAAGATTTTATTTATTTATTTGAGAGAGAGAGAATGAGAGAGAGCAAGCACATGAGAGGGGGGAGGGTCAGAGGGAGAAGCAGACTCCCTGCCGAGCAGGGAGCCCGATGCAGGACTCGATCCAGGGACTCCAGGATCATGACCTGAGCCGAAGGCAGTCGCTTAACCAACTGAGCCACCCAGGC
>NW_028044119.1:0-444 GCF_054177405.1 Leptonychotes weddellii
AAAAAAAAAAAAGAAAGAAACCAAAATTATAATACTAGTTTTTAGACTAATAATTTTATTGTATCTGTTAACCTCTTAAATCATATAGATATCAAAAAGTGAAATTAAAAACTATTGTTAAAATTATGCTAGCTTTTATAATTGTGCATGTATTTACCTTACTGAGCTCTTTAATTCTTCATACAGCTTCATATTGCTGGCTAGTGTCCTTTCATTTCAACCTACAGGACTCCTTTTAGCATTTCTTGCAGGGCAGGTCTAATGGTAATTAATTCCCTCAGTTTTTGTTTATCTGGGAATGTCTTAATTTCTCCGTCACTTTTGAAGGATGGTTTTGTCAGATATAGGATTCTTGGTTGACATTTTTTCCTTATAGCACTTTGAATATATCAGCTCACTAGCTTCCAACTTCCAAAGTACTTTTTGTTTTTAAGATATATTTAT
>NW_028044120.1:0-444 GCF_054177405.1 Leptonychotes weddellii
AAGCAAGGTCAGGTCAATCCCTGGGAACACATGGAGGTCGGAATGGCAGCAGGACCACTGCGAGCGGTGAAGGTGACAGTACATGGTGCTTCTAGCGGGAAAACAGACGGATGGGTGCAAGCACAGCCCTCTGCATGTCCTCTCCGGAGGCCCTGAGGATCGCTGAGTCCAGACGCTGAGGGTAGCCACCCCAATGACACGTCGGATCCTTTGCCCAGGTTCCAGACCTAACCCAGTTTCCAAACCCAAAACCCACTGATGGAAGGAGAGCTGGGTCCCTGGGAGGAAGGAGGGCTCGGCAGGAGCCTATGGGAAGGACTCCTCCATCCCTACCCCAAGGTGGCTCCTGGTCACTGACTGGACGCTGGGGAGAGAGGATTCGCACTATTTTGAGGACTGGGACTTAAAGCAGCCACCAACACCCGTTAGCACCCGGGTTTCTTG
>NW_028044121.1:0-444 GCF_054177405.1 Leptonychotes weddellii
GCTAAAAGTTGCCTTGTAGATTTAAGGTTTTTGTTCTTTTTAAATAGGAAAATGAGGCCAAGGCATGCAGAGCACTTCCCAGAGTAAGGCAAAGTCTGTCCTGGGCTCCAGGCTCTCCAACACCTAGCCCAAGCACTTTGTCCTCAAGGCCTCTTCTATGCTAGTCTCAAAGAATCCAGACTGCACGTTCTCACAGGTCACGTTCCTGACCAAACAGAAAAATTCTGACCCACTTGGAGAAAATGTTTGTTTTTTTTTTTTAAAGATTTTATTTATTTGAGAGAGAGAGAATGAGAGACAGAGAGCATGAGAGGGAGGAGGGTCAGAGGGAGAAGCAGACTCCCTGCTGAGCAGGGAGCCCGATGCGGGACTCGATCCCGGGACTCCAGGATCATGACCTGAGCCGAAGGCAGTCGCTTAACCAACTGAGCCACCCAGGCGCCC
>NW_028044122.1:0-9446 GCF_054177405.1 Leptonychotes weddellii
ATCTTCTTTATCCAGTCATCTGTCGATGGACATCTTGGCTCTTTCCACAGTTTGGCTATTGTGGACATTGCTGCTATAAACATCGGGGTGCACGTACCCCTTCGGATCCCTACTTTGGTATCTTTGGGGTAAATACCCAGTAGTGTGTGCACACAATTTTGAGCACTACTTTTTCTAATGAAATGGAATGAGTCAAG
This sequence comes from Leptonychotes weddellii, assembly GCF_054177405.1. Taxonomy (NCBI): domain Eukaryota; kingdom Metazoa; phylum Chordata; class Mammalia; order Carnivora; family Phocidae; genus Leptonychotes; species Leptonychotes weddellii. The sequence goes on from NW_028044122.1 coordinate 198, forward strand.
TCTACAAAGGTGTAATGCCATGATTTAGAAAATTATCACACTGCATGCAGTCCTTTGAGTATGGAATGGCACTTAGGTCAATATGCATTTGTTCAGAAATTCCTAAGATGCTCATATTTTGAGGTAGCATCAGCAGTGTGATTGATTACTCATTTAAAAAACACTCTTGGCCTCCCAGCAATAATGAACTAATGTCTTCAGAAGATCAATAATTTTTCTCTCTAATCACAAGAAGAAACCCAGTGCATCAGAAAAGTCATTGGCAAAATTATGAAAAGATATGGACCAGCTGTTTCTGGCAGCCCATAGAAGAGGGGACAGGAGAAAACAGTACGAAATGTTTGCCATATGTTGAGAGATGAGTGGTGATGGAAAATATTCACAAACAAATGACTGACACTTGTCTGTATGTTAGGTGCACAGATAAAACACATCAATCTCCTTAGCATAGACTCTTCTGGATGCAAATTACTCTAAGGCTCCAGCAGTCATTTCCAGAGCCTTGTAATTCTTTATACAGGCTGAACAATCATTGGTGTCAGCAGTTTTGCTGCATAAGCACTTTACAATTAAATCCTAACATCTGAATTAGCATAAAACATTCTGCATAAAATAACTCACATTAAAGACTGTCCTTTTCAATTTCCCAATTGGTATTGCTATTGTCTTATACGTCAACTCGGCTTGGAAATATTTCTCATCTTTTTTTTTTTTTTTTTTTCCTTAGAGAGAGAGAATGTACTGGTCTATGAGCAGGGGGAGGGTCAGGGCAGAAGGAGAGAGAATCTTAAGCAGGCTCCATGCCCAGCACAGAGCCCAACGTGGGGCTGGATCTCATGACCCTGAGATCATGACTTGAGCCGAAATCAAGAGTCAATGATTAACTCACTGAGCCACCTGGGCACCCCTCTCCTTATCTCTAATTCCATTTCCACAGTCCTTATCCTGACATTCCTCATCCTTTCCCTTAGGCAGGCTGCTTCTGCTGTTTGCTGGGGCCAACTGTTTGATGTAGGAGGAAAGGAATACACAGAGTCTACCCCACTAAGGGTCAAATCAAGCTTGTGAGAAAACAACCATTTCCCTTGCTTGTATATAAGCAGGTATGATAGATTACTCCCCCCCATGAATCCACTGTCTTCTCCTGAAATTCAGCTTTGCCAAAGCAAGAAATGATTGAGGAAACACAGTGGGCAGTAAAAATCCTCCTAAGTAAAGGGAACCCAGGATGCACACAACCCTTTCCGGCTGTTACCCAGTGAGTCAGTCAGTTACAGATAAACTAAATTGTGGCTTTGACAATCTGGTTGGGGTTCAAACACTTGAGGGTGACATCCCAGGGCTGATGGGAGAGCCAGGGGGCCAGCACTCAAGGCTGTGGGATCCCAAGTGTGCACAGAGCTGTGCAGTCTCTTTAATTTGGACTGCTTTGTAGAAATAGGGACTTAGCAGAGCTTGCCAGATCTCTTGCTTTAAAACACCTTGAGAAGGGAAAACAATTCTGTTCAGGCTAGAAGCAGAGGACTAATTGAGTTCTCAAAGAAAGGGATATTACTCCCTGGGGAAGTATGGAAATTTGTGTTTTTGATTGGGAGGCACCACTAGCATTTAGTGAGTGGGGCTAGACATGGTAAACACCCTACAAAGTGTGGGGTATGGTCCCCATGACAAAGAATTTTCCCATATCCATCACTAAGTTCAAATAAATGCCTGATTATGTAAGTGAAAAACTTGATAAAATTATCTGAGCCTCATATCTATTCCATTTAACATATAAACACAAAATATTTTTTTCACAGCTTTTATATACATTGAATTTTCCAAGAATGCAACCACTGTATATAAATACTTGTTGGGAACTTTACCAAGAACTGATCATCTTTTCAGTAAACTTCCAGTGACAGTGTATCGCTCTGCATATGTAATTGTCACCATTCCAGTATAGATACATAATATCCTTACCTAGCCCTTATTCCAAAGTGCCAAATATAAAGAGAAAGTGTTGACAATATTCAGTGGAGTACTGTCTTCTCTTAAGCCCAAACAAATTCATTACAAACAGTTGTAAGTATCAGACCACTTCACAACGTCTTTTAGTTTCATCATGCCAGAAATACATATGCTTTTATTATGAATTGCTTTCCTATTGTTTTTCCTTTCTATTACAGTTTGTGCTGGACCCTGGGTGCTCCCTCCAGGTCCCTGCTGCGGGCCTTCCGCAGCTACTGAAATGTTGACGGCTGACAGCCCATAGCTGAGTGACACCCCTTCCCAGCAGCTCTGGTCTCCAGGGGGCTGACTCCTCCCTAGGAGCTGCCTGAATCCACTGACTGTCGCTGGGGGGGTTAATAAGGCTCTGGTTGGGCACAATTCTTCAGGATCACCCCAGCTCCGGAGCTCCCTGTGGGATCTGCTGTGTCATTTGTGAGATTGCATCCTCTTCCTCAGCCCAATCCTGCTTCCCTCTCTTTCCTACATGGGTTGATCCTGAGAGTATGTCCGATATACTTCTCCTGCCCCCTAATGCCATCTCAGCTTCTGTTTCCTGGTGAACCTGACACAGAGCACTAACGTGGTTTTTGGGCCTTGGGCGCTATGTTATCTGGCAATTTTAATTTAGGGTTAGTAAAGAGGAAAATTATATCTGTAGTAGTAAAAAAAAAAAGAGGCACTGTATCTGATTGGCATGAGAACCTCTGGACTAGGTGATCTCTTCTGGGTCTCTCCACCTTAAGACCCTCTCCTGCAAGGCAGAAACACTGCTTGCCCCAGATGAGCTGCAAGTTCCAAAGACCCAAAATGGCATCTGATGTGACTGTTTCTCACACATGTGAGGAAAAGAGTGGTCCCATATGCATTGCAGCACCTCCGTGCTTTCCTCCGTATTGTCCTCCCGCCATACCACGTGTCCCTCAGTAAGTACTTGTTAAATGGGAGACACGGACGCAAGCTGGCAGGGCCTACCCTTCTGACTTTCCTGCTGCCCCCACATCCAAGTGGCTACGTGCATCTTTAGCTCTGAGAGACATCGGCTGCCCAGGAAGATAATAAGCTGGGTCAACAGCACCAGGCACTCTGTCCTCTGAGATGTTTTTTAGATGAAATATGGTTTTAATTTAATTCTTAGTATCATAGTATTGTGGTCCTCCTTTAACTGTCAACTGAAAAAGACCCACACAGCCAGAGCAGAGCTGGAGTGTGTGTGTGTGTGTGTGTGTGGTGAGAGAGAAAGCGTGCGTGAGCAAGCTTTTGCTGGCCTACGGGACTACAGAGGAGGACAATCCAAAAACAAGACCAGTGAGCGCTCATTTGGTCTAACTTTCTGACCAGGCTACCCCAAACCGGTGACTCAAAATCCTCTGAAGGTACTTAGTGTTCCCTTATACGTGCAGTGTTCTTTTTTACTCTGTAAAGCCAGAATGAGGATTATGTACCCGGTTCTTGACTCCATTCAAATCCATTGTTGATATACTACCTCAGGGTGCCTCAGGCTCATCAACTATCTTAGTCACTGGACGTTCAACACAGAAACACAGACCAGTATCTGTAAGTCTGAACCCAGCGCCTCAGTGCGGGCACGCTTGCTGTCTCCAGGCCTTGGAGGCTGCCTGTCTAGTCACTCAGTAGCCCTTCCTTTTAACTCCTTCACCTGTAATACTGGGATGCTGGTCAGAGTTTCCACCTCTGGTTCCTCCTAGGGGTGTGGTGATAATTAAAGCAATAATGTTTTTCAAGTCCAGAGATATTCCAGATTAAAGACACTGCATAATTGAACACCTTCTGCAGCTAGTGACAGAGGTTGATGTAATTGCAAGCTAGAAAAATCAGATGAAGCCAGGGGTCCCTGCTACGGCACAATGATGCTTGCCTCCCTCTCATGACTTAGAGCCTCCCTGCCACAATATTAAAAAAAAAAAAAAAAAGCCCTAGTCCCCAAGAAAGACATCAGTTTAAGAAAGAAATGCTTTTATCCACTCAACTTTCATTTCATCAGGAAACAAATGGGTACATTTTTATTGCAGTCACTTAATTCAAAGCGAAAAATAGAGTTAAAAAAGAAATGGCTCATCTCTTTGTTCATCACATCATTTGTACTTCAGAGAGAGCTTTTATAAAAATATTCATGTTGCTGTTAAAAGCAGGAAGACTACCCACGGTCTACCAGTTAACCTAGGTAAAGGCTTTGCACGTTCGTTTCCTTCTCTCCCATGTAGGACTGGCATACTGCTCGGCTGCTCGGGGCTTCAGCTCTTAGCCATACATCTTACATCCATGACCACAGGGATCCACAGAGATCCTGGCACATCCCTGGGAGAGGCTGAGCAGCACCAAGGCTCCACACCACAATGGTGGTGTCAAATGCATTGCAAAGGTATCAATAGGGTGGCTTGGAGGTCTGAGCACTTTGCCAACAGACTGCTTCTGTAACATAAATCTTATGAGAGTTCGTATCAAGAAGTTCTGTCCAGGGGCGCCTGGGTGGTGCAGTTGGTTTAGCAGTCTGACTTTTGGTTTCGGCTTAGGTTGTGGGATGGAGCCCCACGTCAGGCTCCTCGCTCAGCGTGGAGTCTGCTTGGGATTCTTTCTCTCCCTCTCCCTTTGCCCCTCCCCACTGTGTGCCCGCTCGCATGCTCTCTCTCTCAAATAAATAAATAAATCTTAAAAAAAAAAAAAAAGTTCTGTCCATAGCCAAGCCACTGAGAATATATTTGCTGATTGCATCCATTCAAATATGTTTAGAACCTGGATCTAAACTGGCAAAGGACCCAATCGAGGCAGTTAGAAGTAAAGTACAAGCATTTATAGGGCAGCTGGGATTGAGGCGGCCAATAGAATATGAAACAGGAAAGAACAAGGACTGTTTCTGGTTGGATATATCTGCTGATTGAGTAATACATAAGCAAGGCCAGGCCACCTACTTATTCCTAATGTCCAAATGTCCAACCCCCTCTCAGAGGAAACCAGAACAAGATTCAGAGAACGTTCACAGGGAAAGAACCGAATGACATATTAAGAGAAAAATGCAAGTTGCAGATTAATAAGTATAGTATGATTGATCCTCCCCGCTCTACCCCTACACCAAATTCATCAGAAACCAAGCGTGTGTGGTATTAGGGATCAACTACATTTCAATCACACAATTTTAGGGGCCAGCACAAAAACTACACCCATCAAGGTTAACACCCTCTCTGTGGAAAGATGGGTCTCAAATTTCAAACAATTCTTGCTTATCAGCTTTTAAACGTAAGTCATTCTTAAAGGCTTTCACAAATGTGTTACATAATAAATGGCTTAACTGAGGATCTACCCTGATTCTGATTTTTCAAAAGCTGGGTGGTTACTTCCTAGTGGCAAGCTACCATGCTCTCTTCTGTTTTCCTCTGGGCCTTGGGTGCATTTCTGCGGACCCTCCCATCATAGGTGCCACAGAGAGACCCAAGCCTCACCGCAAAAAATGCTTCTTCAAATTCCCTGGAAAGTATTCCCATCTGGAGTTAGGATTATCCAGTTAAATAACAGTGGAGTGTTCATTACTACTTAAATAAATCTAATTTTTTGAGCTGCGGTATAAAGGGAACAGCCCAAGTTATTTAGATATTTTAATTTTGGTAAAAAAAAAAAGAGGCTTGGAATCATTTGTATCAAGCTGAAACATGAAAACTCTCCAGTCAACTTTTTCTGCATTTAAGAAACTTCTTCTTCATCAGCTGTCATTTTTCCTTCAGTTCAATTCTAAGGATGAATTTGCAGCAAGGCATGTGGCTGTCAGTGATTCTATTTTAGCTCCTCAGTAACACTTCAAGTGGGTGAAGGACAGCACTCTGAGTAGGTTTAACTTGTCTCCTGCTGTTAACATTTCAACAGAAGGGGCTCTTAGTGGGATCGTTTAATAACTCTCAAATTACAAATAACTTTATGACATGAAAAGGGAGGCCCCCAAACGTTTCTTTTTTTTTTTTTTTTTTTTTCCTGTGACTAATTTGGTTTCTTCTCCTTCCTTAAGATGAAGTGAATCACAGAGATGAGCTCAAGGCTGAAAACAATGTGTCAGCTTTTTAATGAGCTTTCATTGTCACCACAGAAAATTAAGCACAGGCCCAGAGTCAAGATTCAAGGTCAACTACCCGCCCCAGACTGATGATCAGCTCTGATCCCATGATATTGTGAGAGCTATGTCTCGGGGTAAGGAACCAGTTCAGAGAAAACCTGCATGGAGTGCTAAAAAGGAACTCTGTAGCCAACTTTTTGGTTGGGCCCCAGCTCAGATGACTTTCCGTCATTTCCTATCCTGTCAAGTCTGGCCAAAGGACCCGAAAGCAGGATGCGTACCACAGCCCGCAGTGAAGGCTGATGGGCTCCTTGCGGGCCCTGGCCAACAGCACCAAGAAGATGGCGTCAGTTGCTGTCTTCTCCAAGTCACTGTCCTTTGGTCATCCTCTAAAACTGTATACCAGAAAAAATAAATAAATAAATAAATAAATAAATAAATAAATAAAACTGTATACCAGAAACAGAGAGCTGACCTTGAAGAAAGACACTTGGTGTGGGGTCAGGATATATAATAAACTGAAGATGACCAACCCGGGATTCCTGCTGCTTCCAAAGCAGGGAGATGCTTGTAGATGCATTCAATCAGCATACTTCTCCTGAGGAACATTAGAGCAGTTGGGGGGGGTGGCGAGAATGGGAGGAGAAATAAACTATGGAGCTCAGTGTACTCTGTACCTACTCAATAACAATGCTCAAAGGTCTCCACTGGAAAATCTTGAATAGATGCAATAGCCGTGCTTTTTTAAAATGATCAGAGAGGGGCACCTGGCTGGTTCAGTCGGTTAAGCGTCTGCCTTCGGCTTAGGTCATGATCCCAGGGTCCTGGGACCGAGTCCCGCATCAGGCTCCTTGCTCGGCAGGAAGCCTGCTTCTCCCTCTCCCACTCCCCCTGCTTGTGTTCCCTCTCTCACTGTGTCTCTCTCTGTCAAATAAATAAAATCTTTAAAAAAAAATAAAATTATCAGAGAGTGCTAGGCCATTGTGCTGGTACAGAACCACATTATTTTAAAATCCACATTAAATGGCTCCCAAATCCTTTTGTTCAAAATTTCCAGATTTAAAAAAAAAAAAAGTTGTTTCTACTAAAGAAACCACTACTTCCTCCTCAGAGAATAAGCTTTTAGAGCTGGTAAGACATTAGCAAATCGCCCATCTGAGCTACAAAGAAAAATAATGGTTTTGTTTTGCTAGCAGGGAGAAGTGCCATTAGCTTTAAGGCTTCGTTATAGATGGCTTGGGGATGATTGCTACTGCTACTAACCAGAGTGTTCTAATTGGAGATGAGCTCATTTACAGGCCAGAGTGAGGAAGTTTTTGCCCAGGTGACTTGTAACAAAATGAAATAAGCAGATGTTATGTGGCCTGAAATTACTGCCAAGTTTTCATGAGCTGTTAAATGCTGAGATGCTCTGCAAATTCTGCCTAAAATTGCAGCTTAGTTGTGAACAGAGCAATCATATCACTGTGCTCAGGCAGATCATTGCCAAATGCTAAGAAATTTTCAAAAACGTTTCGGCATCTCCCCAAATATAAAAAAGAAAGTGAAGAAACTGGACCTTTGTAAGGAAGATACTAAAAGCCGGGCCACTGGGGCCATCACATCTCTTCCAAAAAATCTTCTGTCACCTGCACCTGCACGTGTCCTGCCCCCAGGAAGTCACAGGGCCACAGGGCAGGACGATAGGTGGGCCAGGTTTTCAATCTTAGCCTTCAACGGTAAGTCTCTTGAGTTTGTTTGGATGTCCAAGGGCAGACGTCAGGACGAGAATAGACCAGCAAGAGATGTCTAGAGAGAAAGACTGTGCCGAATAAGGACCGGGCCAGAGAAGGAGGTCCTTCCTCCCTCATGTCACAGGGGTCCACCCACACTGTGGTCTGAGCCGTCTCCGGGAGACGGATGCGGAGCGCTCTTCTGAATGCTACTGTTGTCCCGTGGTGATGGCGCTTCCGTGCTGGGCATGAATGAGCTGCTCCGTCTGTCAGCTCTCTTACCTAACCTGCCTTGCAGGTTCTGTTCAGTCCCACAGATCACAGATTCTAATGCTATGTCCATCATGGACTCTCTCACGCCTTTCCATGCCCACCTGTGAACAGGGCTTGTCAGTGCATAAGCCAACCTGGAGAGAGCAGAGATGAGCAGATCTCTCTCTCTCAGATTCTCTCCCTTTTGCTCCCCCTTGAGGGCTCATGCCTGGCCCCTGGTTTCCAGGTACAATTGTAGCAGCCCCTCTCCTCCTCAAAGGTAGCTCCTTTCCTCCCTGGTTTTGAGAGCTCCTACACTCTCAGTGATGAAGAGAAAGGAGTCATGCCCATCCCTTGTCCTCAGAGGTTAGACAGGATCTACTAATGACAGCTATCACCCTGAGGAACACACCGAATGCCCCATGTCTGAGCACAAGCAGAGCCAACCAAGACACCTCAGGACTCCATGGTTCTCTGCCTTTATCATGATTCTTGGAGGCCAGGAGAAGCTATGAGTGCCATTTGCAGATGACAAAAGCAGTCACTGTCCTACATAAATTCCTCCTCACAACCTTCTTTCCAGTTTGCTGGAAGCAAAGGACAGCCCCCAGTGTCTGCCCCGTCCACCATGCCTCCATAGCCCACCGCACTTCTCTACCCTTAGGGATACTGAGGCTGAAAGGTGCCTCTTCACAGAAAGTTCAAGGAGCTCTGCCCTAGCACTGGCCATCAAGGCCAACCTACTGACACCCAAGAGAAACACTCTGCTTCCCTCTGAGCCATCTGTAATCAGCTCTGGTAAAACTTTTTGAAACACCCATTTTTCCTCCGAAATGGTTTGGTTTATCTCTTTGAACATTTCCACACTTGCAGCAAATGGAATTAATTTTTTTTCCCCACGAATGAACCAATTAATGAAGAAATGAATTTCTAGTCACACATGGGCATTTGTACACCCATTCAGCCATTTACAAAATTAGTTTTCTGCTCCAGAGAAATACCTGAAAAGGGAAATTAAAATATATTACAGTAATTAAATTTTGAATGCTAAGTATTGTGGAGGAAAAACATTGGCAGAAATAAAGTCTCTGACCAAACTGTGGAAAGAGCCAAGATGTCCATCGACAGATGACTGGATAAAGAAGATGTGGTATATATATACAATGGAATATTATGCAGCCATCAAAAGGAATGAGATCTTGCCATTTGCAACGACATGGATGGAACTGGAGGGTA
>NW_028044123.1:0-444 GCF_054177405.1 Leptonychotes weddellii
AAGAAATAAAATCTTTAAACCGAAGTTTAAAGACATCTCCACAATAAAATTCCTCATGATTCTCAATAATCTTTTTAATTTAATAACATTATATACTTAAAACTATTGATTTAAGTAAAAAAAAAAAAAATTACAATTTTAGGGCACCTGGGTGGCTCAGTTGGTTAAGCGACTGCCTTCAGCTCAGGTCATGATCCTAGAGTCCCGGGACTGAGTCCCTCATCAGGCTCCCTGATCGGCAGGGAGTTTGCTTCTCCCTCTGACCCTCCCCCCTCTCATGCTCTCTCTCTCTCTCAAATAAAATCTTAAAAAAAAATTACAATTTTAAATCCCTCTTCATTTTCTATACGGTTAAATTTCAATTCCAAGGCCTTATGAGGACAATATAATTTTTTTATAATACAGAAGTACTTTAGAATGATTTAAACATAACTACTGCTCAAA
>NW_028044124.1:0-444 GCF_054177405.1 Leptonychotes weddellii
AATGTTTATATGACATATTTATAATTATTTATTAGTACTATTTTACAATTATACATATATAATGATGCAATTATATACATATAACTTTATTTTATTATTTTATACAAATTATATAAATTTATACAAATTATATAAATTTATACATAACTTTATCTGGAGTAGTAAGATGACACCATATGGGGGGGCGGAGCAAGATGGCTGAGGAGTAGGAGACCTGGATTTCGTCTGGTCTCAGGAATTCAGCTGGATACGGATCAAACCATTCTGAACACCTACAAACTCAACAGGAGATCAAAGAAAAGAATAGCAACAACTCTCTGAACAGAAAAGTCACCACTTTCTGGAAGGTAGGATGTGTGGAGAAGTGAATCCAAGGTGATATTTGGGAGGATAGATGGTGGGGGAGGGGGCCCCCTTTGGCTGCTTCTGGCAAGTGATAGAGCT
>NW_028044125.1:0-444 GCF_054177405.1 Leptonychotes weddellii
AGGTGGTATCTCATTGAGGTTTTGATTTGGATTTCCCTGATGCCGAGCGATATTGAGCACTTTTTCATGTGTCTGTTGGCCATTTGGATGTCTTCTTTGGAAAAATGTCTGTTCATGTCTTCTGCCCATTTCTTGATTGGATTCTTTGTTCTTTGGGTGTTGAGTTTGATGAGTTCTTTATAGATTTTGGATACTAGCCTTTTATCTGATATGTCATTTACTCTGTTTTAAAGTAAATCACTCCACTTTCTGGTTCCATTCTCAAACTTTGTTTTCTGACTATCCTCCTGCTTCCCTCTTATAATAATGACCCTTGTTTATTACATTAGGCCCACCTGGATATTTCAGGATGATCACATCTGAAAATCTTTAACTTAATCACATTGGCAAAATCTCTTTTATCATGTAGGCAATATATTTACAATTTACAGGAGTTGTGCAAAC
>NW_028044126.1:0-444 GCF_054177405.1 Leptonychotes weddellii
GCACCCCCGGTCTTTCTGTGACCCCGAGGGTCCTGAGACCACACTGTCCCGGAGGGTTCCACCCCCCGCTTAGCCACCGGAGTGACGTCCCTCAGCGGAGCAGACTTTTAAAAGTTCCGATTTTGTGTTCCGTGGTTCTATCACTTGCCAGAAGCGGCCGACGGAGGCCCCTCCCCCGCCGTCTATCCTCCCGAATATCACCTCGGATTCACTTCTCCGCACGTCCTACCTTCCAGAAAGTGGTAGCTTTTCTGATGAGAGAGTTGTTGCTATTCTTTTCTTCGATCTCCTGTTGAGTTTGTAGGTGTTCAGAATGGTTTGATCCCTATCCAGCTGAATCAAAATTTTCTATTTTTTTTAAAATTCAGTTTTGGTAGGTTATATGTTTTTAGGAATTTATCCATTTCTTCTGGTCTGTCCAATTTGTTGGCATATAATTTTTCA
>NW_028044127.1:0-444 GCF_054177405.1 Leptonychotes weddellii
AGATTCTGGGGCAAAAATCCTTTTAAACTATATTGAAAACAGTAGCGAGCTGGAAGATGTCTCTCATTCATTCACACACCGAACTTACTGAACTCTACTATGTAGTATTTCTAGTAGAAATAACAAAACAAGGTATTGCCTCAGCCCCTGAGCAGGTCATAGTTTAGTGAGACCTGCAAACAACTATAATAAAGTGATATGAACTGTAAAGGAAGTAGGAACAAGAACACAATGAAAACACAGATTAAGGAGTAATTAATTCTTATGCCAGGAAGGAGAAGAGAGAAGGGTCAGGGAAAAATTTATAGCTGGTGCCAACTGAGATGAGCTTTGTGAGGTATTCAGGACTCCTTCCTCTTCCTCTCCCTCTTCTCCTTCCTTCTCCTCCTCTTCTTCTTTCTGTAGACTTTATTTTTTAGAGTAGTTTTAGATTCACAGCAAAAC
>NW_028044128.1:0-444 GCF_054177405.1 Leptonychotes weddellii
AATGGAGTTTAATTTTAATTATCTGGTTTCATTTTGTACCAAAATTAACCGATACCCAAATCTGCATAGGCATGTGTAGCATGTTGACAAATATTTCACCAATATAATCTTGATGATAAAATTGTTTAGAATTTGATGCTATTCTTTCTTCTAAGAAGTAAGGTTTGGCATAAGCTTTATTCCTGAGATTAGAGACTATCTGGTGGTATTTGAAGGAGGTATTAGAGGTATTAGAGACTATCTTTCATCTGGTGGTATTTGAAGGAGGTGCATTATATGCAGAGAAAAATTAAAATGTAAATGAATATCATTTCAAAAATCCTTGGGATCTGGCTTAGACTTAATTTTATGTCAGTTAAATGAAGCTGTGATATTCATTCTCTTAAAAATCTTTTTATGCTGAGATATAACTTTTTTCTGAAGAATTGCCCTTGAATGAGGAAA
>NW_028044129.1:0-444 GCF_054177405.1 Leptonychotes weddellii
AATGTTTATATGACATATTTATAATTATTTATTAGTACTATTTTACAATTATACATATATAATGATGCAATTATATACATATAACTTTATTTTATTATTTTATACAAATTATATAAATTTATACAAATTATATAAATTTATACATAACTTTATCTGGAGTAGTAAGATGACACCATATGGGGGGGCGGAGCAAGATGGCGGAGGAGTAGGAGACCTGGATTTCGTCTGGTCTCAGGAATTCAGCTGGATAGGGATCAAACCATTCTGAACACCTACAAACTCAACAGGAGATCAAAGAAAAGAATAGCAACAACTCTCTGAACAGAAAAGTCACCACTTTCTGGAAGGTAGGATGTGTGGAGAAGTGAATCCAAGGTGATATTTGGGAGGATAGATGGTGGGGGAGGGGGCCCCCTTTGGCTGCTTCTGGCAAGTGATAGAGCT
>NW_028044130.1:0-444 GCF_054177405.1 Leptonychotes weddellii
CTGGGTGGCTCAGTTGGTTAAGCGACTGCCTTCGGCTCAGGTCATGATCCTGGAGTCCCGGGATCGAGTCCCGCATCGGGCTCCCTGCTCGGCAGGGAGTCTGCTTCTCCCTCTGACCCTCCTCCCTCTCATGCTCTCTGTCTCTCATTCTCTCTCTCTCAAATAAATAAATAAAATCTTTAAAAAAAAAAAAAGAAAAAAACATTACATAACACCTTAAGTATTGTACAGATTTGACCATTTTGTGGAAGGAGTAATAAAGACAATCTGGGAGAGTACTTTAAAATGACTTTACTTACCTCCCTCTGTTTCATTCTGAGTTGCTTTTATATTTTAATCTTAAGAAAAATATATTCAATTCCCTATTTTCAAGTTTTTCAGGGGCTGCTCCAAAGTAGCCTCCTTTGAACCAACAACATATATGTACTTCATTTGACATTAAGC
>NW_028044131.1:0-444 GCF_054177405.1 Leptonychotes weddellii
ATCCTACTAAAGAATGAATGGGTCAACCAGGAAATTAAAGCAGAATTAAAAAAATTCATGGAAACAAATGAAAATGAAAACACAACTGTTCAAAATCTTTTGGGATGCAGCAAAGGAGGTCCTAAGAGCAAGGTATATAGCAATACAAGCCTTTCTCAAGAAACAAGAAAGGTCTGAAATACACAACCTAATCCTACACCTAGAGGGGCTGGAGAAAGAACAGCAAACAAAGCCTAAACCCAGCAGGAGAAAAGAAATAATAATGATCAGAGAAGAAATCAATGAAATAGAAACCAAAAGAACAGTAGAACAGATCAAGGAAACTAGGAGCTAGTTCTTTGAAAGAATAAGGTTGATAAACCCCTGGCCAGACTTATCAAAAAGAAAAGAGAAAGGACCCAAATAAATAAAATCATGAATGAAAGAGGAGAGATCACAACCAAC
>NW_028044132.1:0-444 GCF_054177405.1 Leptonychotes weddellii
TCGGGCCTCTAGGGACTGACTCTGGGCTGGGGTCCAGGGTCTCTCAGTCCTCCCTCGGCAAGTCAGCGTGAAGCCCAACAGGACCTGGGCCGGCCCCTCTGCCCCCCCTGAGGGAGGCCCTGCTCCTTTGATCCGTCAAGACCCCAGGTTCTCGGGAGTCCCAGATGCAGAAGTCCGGCCGCACTGGCCACGTGTCCCCATCCCGCCCAGGGGGGGGCCTCCCTAGACTGACGTCATGGGTGGGCTTCTAGGGGGCTCCCCTCTGTCCTTCCTCAGGGTTTATCCCTGGCCTCCCCACGCCATCCCCCCCACCCCCGCCACTGGGTAACCAGGGCCCTCCCCTCTGCCCACCTGAGCATCTGCTCCTTTCATCAGGCCCTGCCTCAGTCGCTCAGAGACCCGGATGCGGAAGTCCGGACTCACCACGTGTTCCCATCCCCCGCC
>NW_028044133.1:0-9443 GCF_054177405.1 Leptonychotes weddellii
AGACTCCCCGCTGTGCAGGGAGCCCGATGCGGGACTCGATCCCGGGACTCCAGGATCATGACCTGAGCCGAAGGCAGTCGCTTAACCAACTGAGCCACCCAGGCGCCCTATGCTTTCTTATTTTTGTGAACAGTGTATGTTTAGACACTTAGAGGAACTCTATTTAGTTTCTTATCCAAATGACATATTTTTGCTCATCTAATCTTCATTTTTAGAATAGCCCTATAATTCTTTAACTTTCTCTTCTGTGAACTCTTTCCAGTTTATTTATAGATACTTAACAATGCTTGGGGCTGTTCACTGCTTTTCTTCTTTGGGAAGTAGAAGAAAAAAGAGGAAATGCCATTTTATCATTATTTTTGTCATGTTTTTAATTAAAATAGCCACAAATTCTTCCCTTCACTGCAGCCACATCCTTGTAATGTGACATTACAGATCCTCCCTTTAAAGGGCTAGTCTCTATCCTCACTCTTTGAATATGGGTTAGTCATAATGCATATGAGGCTTGCCTCCTTGCTGGGTTTAGAACCCTGAGACGGAACCCCTTTGAATAATCAGAGCTAACCTGCTAGAAGATGGAAGAGAGCTAGAGAGTCCTACACAGTAGCCTGCCAACCATCAGATGTGAGTAAGGCCCTCCAAGATGATCCAGTCACCGTCAAATGTACCAGCTTACCCCAGTTACATTAGAAAGCCCAGTAAAGATCAGAAACTTGCCCAGTTCTAAAGAACTATCCTGCTGACTCGCAGATCATAAACAAAATAGTGAGGATTAAAAAAAGTTCCCACAGTGTATGACTTTTCTATTGCTATGTAATAAACAATCCCCCAATTTAGCAGCTTAAAACAACAAACATCTATTATCTCACAGTTTCTGTAGGTCAGGAGTCCAGGCACAGCTTATCTGGGTGCCTCTGACTTGAGACTGAGGTCAAGGTGTTGCCTGAGACTATAGTCATCCCAAAACTCTGCTTGGGAAGAAGCTACTTCCAAGCTCACTCATGCGTCTTTTGGCAAACCGCAGGTCCTCACTGGCTGTTAATAGGAGATATCAGTTTCTTGTCACATGGGCCTCTCAACAAAGCTGCTCACAAGATGGCAACTTATTTCTCCCAGAGTGAGAGATCTAAGTGAAACCAAGTGAAAGAAGACTCCTAAGGCAGAAGATACAGTCTTTTTATAACCTAATCTCAGAAGTGACATTGTATGACTTCTACCACATTCTATTTGTTTGAAGAGAGTTATTAAATTCAGCCCCCATTCCAGGAGAGGGAATTACACAAGGGCATGATAGCAGGAGGCAGGGATCAT
Organism: Leptonychotes weddellii; assembly: GCF_054177405.1. NCBI lineage: Eukaryota > Metazoa > Chordata > Mammalia > Carnivora > Phocidae > Leptonychotes > Leptonychotes weddellii. The sequence continues at coordinate 1,312 of NW_028044133.1, forward strand.
TTGAGGTTTCCTACTTCATATGCTCTTATAAAAAGATGAATTTTTTGGGACGCCTGGGTGGCTCAGTCGGTTGAGCATCTGCCTTCGGCTCAGGTCATGACCCCAGGAACCTGGGATCGAGTCCCGCATCGGGCTCCCTGCTCCACGGGGAGCCTGCTTCTCCCTCTGCCTCTGTCTCTCTCTCTGTCTCTCATGAATAAATAAATAAAATCTTTAAAAAAAAAAAAAGATGAATTTTTCTGTAACCATGGAAACAAATAGCCACCATAACAATTTTAAATCCATTTAATAGATCAACTACAACTTGCTTCATTAAACATGCATTTGTAAGCCCAGCCAATCAGTGTGAGCCTCTCACTTGTGTAGATCAATCAGTCAGGAATGAATTCACTCAAATAAGCACAGCTCTGAGTGTGCCAACCAATCAACTGGAGTCTTGCCCAAGTGGCCATGATTCAACAAATGATGTCAACTCACTTATGACCCTGAAAATCCACCCATCTTTGTTCTCCAAGTATCCTCCAACCCCTGTATAAGATCAGCAGTCTGCTTGGAGTGACTGTGCCTAATCAGCATAGCTCTCCCAGATCATGCTAACAGAAAGTTCAGCTTTATCTTTTTATTTGTTTGAGATATTGAGTGATGGTTTATCATCCTCTGACAACCTAGTAGATGTTTTTAGTCACTAAATTTGGGTAGTAAGTTGTTAAGCAGCAAAAAGCTAATTTACATGCTTTGGCAAATAACAGATCCATCGCAAGTCATTCTGTTTTTCATCCTCAAAGGAGTAGGACCCTGGCTCATTTGACATGGAAGTTGGAGAGGGTATAGATTGTCAATCATTAATGGAAATGCTGGCTTGTAAAAGTGCTTGAGAGTCAAAGTTATCATGGTCATGAATTCAGATTAATTTGTGATTCAGTACACTTTATTATGTCACTCCTATTAAAGTCCAGAATTACAGATGTCTTAAATGTTTCTGGAGGAGTCTTTTCTACTTGGCTTTTAAATGCATTCAGGGGGCTTGATCTTTTCTCTTAAAATACTAAAGATGCTGGTGTTGATCTTGTGAAGGCACATACTGTCACATAATTGCAGGATGAATTCTGAGAAACTGGTATCTGGAAGGCACATTTTAAAAGCTCTGATTTATTTTTATGGTGAAAGAGGAATTCTTAAGAAATTCTTGGAAATGGGCTGTGACTAGGGTTTTTTTTTTTTCTGCCACATTTTACAGGCTTTCATGTGAGGCTCCCTTAGTGCAACATTGGTCAAAACAAGTTCCATGGTATCTTGTGCTAATTTTCCTGAAAAACAGCGTGTATAAAAAAATTCTGAGTTTTATCACATGCTGGTCAACAACCAGATGATCAGTAAACCCTACAAAGGAGGCATATGGCAAGAAACAGTTTGAGAAATAAAACTTTTCTCCAAAGCCAATTGTATTCAATTACACATTTTTTTTAATGCTAGGTTTGATGAAGAATGGAAAGATATGGAAAAAAAAAAAAAAAGAATGGAAAGCTATGATAAACCCAAGAGTATGAGCTGAGGGTAGTCAACTGGGGGAAGCTTAGCAAGGCCTGTTTGGATTCTTCTTAGTGTCCCTGTCTTGGACATAAGGCTGCTCCTTTCCTTTAGGTATAGAGAGGACACCTCTCACATGAAGATCTTATGACCTGCTTCAGGGGAGAAGGGAGGGGAGGAAGGTAAGAGAGACATACATGCTTCTACCTTTTACTCAAACTCCTTCAGCTTAAAATATTCAATGTGCCAGAATGCCATATTTTGGAGCAGCATGTTCTGAACCCTGTTACTACCTACTATGTCTAACTTGGAAATGGCTATAACATCCCAGAGGTAAACAATACCTCTAAAAGTTGTCTCATCTCTTCCCTTTGCCAGTCAGTTGCCTCAGAAGCTATGCTAAATGATAGGAAACTTGTGTTCTAAAAACTTTAAAGTTTTTAACTAGTTGAAGTGTAACTAGCTACTGTCCTTAAATGTTTTGTTTTTATTTTTAATTGAAGTGTGGTTGACATGCAATATTTTATTAGTTTCAGGCATACAGCATAATGACTCAACATTTCTATATGCACTGAAATGTTCACCATGATAAGTGGAATTACCATCAATATACATTTAACATCTTAGTGTATATAAAAAACTGGGTTGAGGGGTTGGAATTAGAGATAAAACCAAGAAGGTGGAATCTTAAAATGCCATGATAAAGAATTCTAAGTATATTTTTAAAGAGCACAGGAGCTTTGGAAGTGGTATAATACAGCCATGACATAATCAGAGCTGTACTTTAGAAATATCAATCTGGCATATGTGTAGGACAAATAGTATTAGGGAGATAATAGATGGAAGGAGACCAGTTAGGAAACCACTGTAGTACTCCAGGGCATAGGTTCATATCCCTATTCTACCACTTACCAACTGTGTAACCTTAGATACCACCTAGCAATTGCACTTCAGGCTCTCCATCAGTAAAATGAGGGTTGAATCATATGATCTCTAAGGTCCTTTGTAGAACTTGAAGAACCAAAGCAAAACTCTTTAACTCTGGGGTTCTATGAAGCAAAATTAAAGCAAAGTAAGGGTTTGGGTCATTGAAAGAGCAAAAACAACCTTGGTGAGTGTTGGTCAAGGTTAAGCCTCCTTTGTTTACTTCAACCATCTCCTAGTGCAGTGATCCCACCTACACGATAACTGACAGATGGCCCCCAGTCTTGGCTTCAATACCTCCAGTGATAGGGAGCTCCCTCTTCTGAAGGCTTTATCCACTGCTGGGCAGCTCTCATTATGTTTTCCTTTGCTTTTATGTGAAGTCAAATTTACTCATTATTATCAGGTCTGTTATCTGGAATTATACTAAATAAATCCACTTTTCTTCTGTGTGTCCATTAAACTTAAACTTAGTCCCTTTTGGCCAAACATTCTAAAGTATATTTAACTGTTTTCTGAGGATGTGGACTCTTCACCATCTTGAATATCCAGAGCAAAGTGGGTGTAGCTTATATGAATGTCTAAATGCTACTGTGACAGTCATATCTTCTCCTCCTCAATCTCCCCTTCCATTGCCATTGGAATGAGAGCACAGCTCAGCTCCCTTCCTGGTAAAAACTTGTGGTTCCCCAGTGTGTGGGCTCCAGGGATTGGGCTTGTGGAATGGCCCAGGAACCCCCTGTGGATTGTTAGCAATGAGTTTGCTGGGACTGAAGGCCCCTGTTTCCCAGAAAACCCATTAAATGAAAAATTCAATCCACATGGCTTTGAGAAGAGAAATTATATTCAAAATTCAGGGCAGGGCTGTACCTGAACCTGACTTGGGAAGGACATGGTAGCCTCTGGACTAGTGGCTTCTTTTCCACAGCAAGAGGGGCTGTGAATTCCCACAGACCCTCAAGGTTTCCGGGTCCTGGGCACCTAGCATTTCTTGGTACTCCCCCAATCAGCCAGCACTTAAGTTCAGGTGGCTCAGCACCAGAGTCCAAAAGTGTGTGTTCCCCTCACTAATAAGTCCACTTTCAAGCTTGTATCGTAAAGAGGGCAAGGGTCCCAAACTTCCTTGGATTACACATTTCCCCTGTAAGTCTTATACTTGATGCCTATTCTGAACTTTTGGAATTCACTCTCAGCCACATCACCTGAGTTATAGTGTACACACACACACACACACACACACACACACACACAGAGGTGTGCACACGTGATTCCCCTCCTAATTTCTTCCCTTTGCTGAGGGATTAGGTCCTGGTTTTTGGATATAACTTCTCTTCTCATAGCCATGTGGATTGAATTTTTCACTTAATGGGTTTTCTGAAAGCGAAAGTATTAATTCCAACCACCTGTCTCTTACTCAAGAGGTAATACATGATCTTAGCCCAAAGGACACAATGTTACCCTACAAACATGCCTGCCAGCTAAAGATAAGGTCTGGGGGAAGGAGGTGCAAGGGCCTTCCAGGCCTCCAGAACATCCCTCTCTGGGTGGCTCCTCCATTCAGCGTCTGGAGCACAGCCACACAGGGAGGAGCTGATGTTTGTCCAGGCTGGTCTCTACTCCCCGAACCCAGGGTTCCCATAGTTTCTTTGTGAAGGTGAGACTTTTATTTCCCTGAAACCTGATCAATTACTACTCAAGCTGGCCCCTGGCCACTTAGTCATCTTTCTGTTCAACATGGTATGATTGACCCTCCATCACCCACAAACAAGAAGGAGCAATGTCTTCTATTGGCAGGACATTCCAGGGTAGCAGCTGTCCATCTCCCTACTGGGGCAGAATTAGGGAACCTCATGGAGTTAAGGGACCTACAGGCATCAGATAAAGAATAGGAAGTCCTAGGGAACAGTTCATACCTGTTCTTCATGATCTGTTAAGAAACCTCCATATCATCTCAATCAGGTAAAAAAGGCAGAGCCATTTCTCAGATCAGAAAGGCCCATTTATCTTATAAAAACAGATTAAATTTCCTCTGCATGGTTGGCACTTGTAGCATGTCTAGCTATGACACTTTATGATGAATATTTCAGCCTACTAATAGTAAGAACTAGTTAGTGCTTATTTGGTATTTACTATGTGCCAGGCACATTTCTAATTATTTCACAAATTTTAACCCTTTTAATCCACAGAACAGGAATATGGAAAAGGCACTCATATTAACTCCATTTTATTGATGAAGGAATAGAGGCACTGAGAGCTGGTAGCCTGCTCCAGGTCACACAGTGAATACGTACGGCAGAGCTAGGACTGGGACCTAAACAATCTGGCTCCAAAGGCCAGGCCTAACCACTGCACCACCCTGGCTCTCCAGATATTACCACCCCTTCAGTATGGCCCTAGCTTACCTCTCCAAGGCCATCTCTTTACTTTCCACTAATAAAACTGGGGAGCATTCATCCTTTTCTTTACAATATTCGTTTTCCCCACCTCTGTGTCCTCTCATGATCTTTTCTTTGCCTAAAATGCCTGTCTCCATGCCCCAATCTCTGCCGGTAAGTCTCACACCCATTTAGGGGAGAATCCATCTCAAAGATACCATCAAAGCAAAAGAAACCAACATTCACTAAGTTCCTACTATCTTTTGGGTACTGTACTACAGAAATTCACATAAAATATGTTTAGTCCTCAATCTGACTTTTGGACATAGGATAACAAGAAGAGGCTTTGAGTTGTGTTCCTTGCTCAGCTAGTAAAGGGCAGAGCTGCATTGTCCACAGCACCGTGCACATGCTGTGGGCACTAGGGTGTCCTCCCCTTTCCTGTCCCTCCCACATAGCACATCTCTCCGGACACTTTGCCATACCTTATAGTACAGGTATTCAGGTACTGCCTCTACAGTGAAACTTCTGGTAGCAGAAATTGTGTCTATGCTCTTTTTCCTCCTTGGGGTGCCCAGCCTGGTCCTTTGTACCAAAGTCAATTAATAAAAGTTTGTGTAATTACGTGACACTGAATTAAGGATCAGGGAAGCATTATTCACAGGGAAGACAGGCTCATGCATGCCAACCCCAGTGTTTCTTCCAAGCTCTGAAATAATGAGTTGTCAGTTTCCTTGAGTTGCTAAGCCTTTTGGGAAGGAAGAAGTGAACTGAAACAAGCAAGTACCTGCCTCAGTCCACCAGAAGGAGGGAGCTCCTGCTTTCAGACATGACAAATTCCAAAAATATGTGGTGGTAACTCGAATAGCATGCAGCTAGCACAACTTGAGACTACATAGGCATGTGCAAACTGGCTTGGGAACAAAGAGACATCCTAACCCCAAAGGTGCCAGAAAATATGACACCACCACAAAAGCAATATTAACTTGAATATTGCATGGTGTCTGCAAAAGAAAATAATTTGTTAATTTGCTTTTATCGTATGCCATGTTTTTACGTACGTGTGTCTAATTAGCCTGTGTTTGTTGTGTGCCAGCTGTGTGAGTAATTAGATAAGGAGCCTAAGGCACCGTGTCTATTCCACCATGGCTGGATCCTGATTTCCAAGAAATAAAAAAAAAAATAATACTTTTCAATTCCTGTGGCCTTTTCCTGTCTCATTCTGAAGCAGAGGGCTGAGAGCCATAAAGATAGTCCTGCCATTCAGGGGCTGCAAACGAGCTTCAAGTTGCCAGCCCTCTTTATCTTGTCTTGATTCCAGATGGCTGAAAACAGGAGTGGCTTTAAAATGCATAAACCTGATGATACAATTGCCAATTAAATATTGGAGGGAGAAAAGAAGGAGGTTAGCTTACATTTCATCCTATACATAAGAACACAGGGAGGTCAACAGTATGATGTGGTAGAAGTTGGATTTGAGATCGATCAAAAAGGCTGTATGTGGGAGTGATCAATTTCAAGGGGGAAAAGAAATGGGTGCAGTGACACCAAGAGAAAACTATTGCTATCATTTTCTAAAAGATGATAAGGACACCCTTGGTCCATGTTAGAAGGAATGATGAGGCAATAACAAATCTGAGAAGTATTGGGGATGTATTGGGAAAAGGTGGGTAATTGATTGGCTGAGGATTGGTGAGGGAGCAAGGATGATTCCCTTTTCTGCAGACTGGCTGGGTGGATAGTTTGTCAGCACCTGAAATGCGGAACAGAGGAGCAGCAGGAGGTGTGAGGAGAAGATGATGTAGAAGTTGTAGTGGCTTAAGCCTGCTTGCTCCAGTGTTCTGGGTGAGGTAGGAGGCACTGCCACCTGCTAATAATGAGAGCAGTAGGAGTGTGTTGGGGCATTGAGAATGGTGAAGGTTTACAGTGGTAACTGAATATAGGGAAGATGCTGACCAAAGGTTAAAAAAAAAAGTGAAGGGCAGAAGTGAGGACTCAGTAGAGCCTGGAGAACACAGAATGACAGAGTAGTATGATTTTATTTAGCAGGGTCAAGGGCCTAGCTGTTGGAAGAGAAAGAGAAAATGTGGCACCAATGGATGCAGAAATAAGCTTCAAAAAGGTGACATTCTGTAAGGCATGCTCTGGTCTTGCATACTCCGATTGCCAAAGTCTTGGCTGAGATAGATAGTATCTATTCAGGCCAGATACTGATCTGCAGAATTTTTGTTTTAAATAAATTGCTGTGTGAAGAAATATACTTTGAATAATCAGTGGGAGTAAGATTTGAGGGAGCTAGGGAAGGAGGAAGGGAGACCAGCCAGGAGGTGGTCTGTGCAAACTAGAAGGTTCTGTTCTAAGACATTATTAGTTGAGATATAACTCAGGACCTTAAAAAGCCAACAGAAAGGTGGATTTTTCGATTCTCTATTTGTCTGCATTAATGTATGAATGAATATATAAAAGAAAAAAAATACAGGTGTGTCATTTATAAGAGATATATGATAGAGTTGAGGGTCCATATCTGGGCTCTCTATTCTGTTCCATTGGTCTATATGTCTGTTTTTGTGCCAGTACCATGCTGTCTTGGTGATCACTGCTTTGTAATATAGCTTGAAATCAGGCAACGTGGTGCCCCCAGCTTTGTTTTTCTTTTTCAACATTTCCTTGGCAATTCGGGCTCTTTTCTGATTCCACACAAATTTTAGGATTGTTTGTACCAGCACTTTGAACAATGTCACTGGAATTTTGATCGGGATGGCATTGAAGGTATAGATTGCTCTGGGTAGCAGACATTTTAACAATGTTTGTTCTTCCAATCCATGAACATGGAATGTTTTTCCATCTTTTTGTGTCTTCTTCAATTTCTTTCATGAGTGTTCTGTAGTTCTTAGAGTATAGATCTTTTACCTCTTTGGTTAGGTTTCTTCCGAGGTATCTTATGGTTTTTGGTGCTATAGTAAATGGAATCGTTTCTCCAATTTCTCTTTCTACACTTGCATTGTTAGTGTATAAGAAAGTAACTGATTTCTGTGCATTGATTTTGTATCCTGCCACATTACTGAATTGCTGTGTGAGATCTAGTAATTTGGGGGTGGAGTCTTTTGGATTTTCCACGTAAAGTATCATGTCATCTGCGAAAAGGGAGAGTTTGACTTCTTCTTTGCCAATTTGAATACATTTTATTTCTTTTTGTTGTCTGATTGCTGTTGCCAGGACTTCTAGTACTATGTTGAACAATAGTGGTGAGAGTGGGCATCCTTGACATGTTCCTGATCTTAAGGGAAAGGCTCTCAGCTTTTCCCC
>NW_028044134.1:0-444 GCF_054177405.1 Leptonychotes weddellii
TCCCCTTTTAGGTGCTAATAAGCATTTAAAGAAGATCTTGCACATGCCAGGAATGGTGTGAAACACTCTTCCTATTTTATCTCATAATCCTTTCTGATTTTTCTATAACCCGTATCTAATCATTCCTGCAAGGCAGATATTGTTGTCATCTTTGCTTAAGAAGACAAGGCTCAAATTGCTTAGGTCACTCATCTAAGACCGCAGTGAATCATTGGTATGATCAGAGTTCAAATTCAAGTCTATCTGAGTTCAAAGGATATCTGGAAGGTGAATACCTGGTGCATTTCACAATTTCAATCGAAATTTTGAAATGAAACCATGCCTTGATTTTTCTGTTTCATTGTTTGGGATGTGGGAGGAATATTTTTTGTGAGCACTTCTCACTTTTCTCTGTTGCAGATGTGATGGTGACTCGTCCATCACGAAATGTACTACTTCTGGTGA
>NW_028044135.1:0-444 GCF_054177405.1 Leptonychotes weddellii
CTTGTCACGGCTGGGAGGGGACCGTCTCCATCACTCCAGAACACACGCATGTCACGCAGCCCTCCCGTCCAGCTGAACCACGGTGGCCCGTACTGGCTGTCGGGGCCCGTTGGGAACACTGAGGCTCTCGGTGCCAAGAACCAGTGGCTTTATCCCAGAGGGAGGATCCAGGGGAAAACCAATCCTCGGGCGGGCGGGCGGGACGCTGTGACTCTGGATGTGTAGGGTCGACGGCCGCGGGCCCGGCTGGAAGTCCTGTGTGTTCCCTCTCCCGCGGCCCTAGCCCTGCCAGGCACTAAACCCTGGAGCCCAGCCCAGCATCCACACCTGCGCACGTGGGCAGCAGTGTGCTAGCAAACTTCTGGCATTCGGGGAACACCCGAGACCAGGACGCTGACAACACGGATCTTGTTATTCAGCTTATGTTATGTTGCTGTCCTGCCG
>NW_028044136.1:0-444 GCF_054177405.1 Leptonychotes weddellii
GGCCCATTACCTATTTTTGAGAAGTTTATTGGAACACCTTTACTTTCTTTTTTGTTTGTTTGTTTTTAGTATTATGTCATGTTAATCACCGTACATTACATCATTAGTTTTTGATGTAGTGTTCCATGATTCATTGTTTGCGTATAACACCCAGTGCTCCATGCAGAACGTGCCCTCTTTAATACCCATCACCAGGCTAACCCATCCTCCCACCCCCCTCCCCACTAGAACCCTCAGTTTGTTTTTCAGAGTCCATCGTCTCTCATGGTTCTTCTCCCTCTCCGATTTCCCCCCTTCATTCTTCCCCTCCTGCTATCTTCTTTTTCTTCTTTTTTTTTAACATATAATGTATTATTTGTTTCAGAGGTACAGATCTGTGATTCAACAGTCTTGCACAATTCACAGCGCTCACCATAGCACATACCCTCCCCAATGTCTATCACC
>NW_028044137.1:0-444 GCF_054177405.1 Leptonychotes weddellii
ATATATATATATATATATATATATATATATATAAGTTGTTCTCTCTTTAAAATTTTGGAATACAGTTTCTTCTGACAGACCAAAACACACCCTAAATCTCTAGTGTATGGCTTTGTTCTAGTCTCCTGCCTGATCATATTCTCTCCCTTTTTTTTTAAAATCCTCATCTTTCTTTTTTCAACCAACTTCTTATCTTATCAATTCCTTGTATAAAATCTCTTATAATTTTCACCTTTACACTCATATTCCATCCCTTCGCCGTATTAACCCTTATTTTTGTACATATATAAACTTTTCTTTCCTTAAAATTTTGGGAGGCAGTTTCTTCTAACAGACCAAAATATGCCCAAAATCTAGCATGTGGCACTGATCTATTAACCAGCCTGATCATATTTGACCATATTCCTTTTTTTTTTTAATCTTTTTCTTTTCCTTTTTTTTTTT
>NW_028044138.1:0-444 GCF_054177405.1 Leptonychotes weddellii
ATGCGGGACTCGATCCCGGGACTCCAGGATCATGACCTGAGCCGAAGGCAGTCGCTTAACCAACTGAGCCACCCAGGCACCCCATGAACAACATTTTGAAAAAAAAAAAAAAGGTAAGTACCATAATTAATATACAGCACTATTGGTTTAATTAGCTAAGCTGCCTCCGTACCAGGGAAGGCCCAAAGTTAATTAGCACCATAGCCTTAAGCATTTCAAATACAAGAGAAAGTAATTTGGTGGTAAAATGCTTGTTTATTATAACTTCAAAGACCTTACCTATCTGAGTAATTTCTTATCATTAGTAGTTTTCCCTCATGGTATTCCTCTTCTCTATAGCTATATTACATTTGGGTGTATCACTTATTAAATATTATCTTTCCTGAGGGTGGTGCCAATTCTACAAATATTCCTGTTCAATACAAACTTAGAGGTCCATGGAGA
>NW_028044139.1:0-444 GCF_054177405.1 Leptonychotes weddellii
GGATTAACATAAGAATAAAAAAAAAAAATAGCACCTAGGCTATAGCTTATCGCAGTGCATTTTAGGATGAAATAAATCACTAAATACAAAATGTTTGGCAGTGCCTCACACACTCTCAGTGTCTGTCATTGCCACTTTTATGGAACAATTGGAAAGCTTCTCAACATGTCATGTAAAACAGCACAATCTTCATCATGTTGCAAAGGTGTATTTAATTCTGAAAATAGAAATGATAGTCTAAATCCCACTCCTAGGCCAACTTTTCCAAGCATCAACATGATCTTCCTGTAAAAATGAATCCATGCATGAAGTATCCTCCTGCCTTTGCTCCAACCATTCTCCCTACTTCACAACTCAACCACAGGTACCCTGCACCCCACATTGACACTTTCCAGGACGTACCCTGATATCCTTTGTCTCCCTCCTTTCACATACGCTGCCCTC
>NW_028044140.1:0-444 GCF_054177405.1 Leptonychotes weddellii
GCCTGGGTGGCTCAGATGGTTAAGCATCTGCCTTTAGTTCGGTCATGGTCTCCAGATCCTGGGATCGAGCCCCATGTCGGGGTCCCAGCTCAGCGAGGAGTCTTCTCCCTCTTCCTCATGCCTCTCGCCCTGCTTGTGATCTCTCTGCCTTTCTCTCTCTCTCAAATGAGTAAATAAAATCTTAAAAAAAAAAAAAAAGACGCTTAACTGACTGAGCCATCCAGGTGCCCCTTAATTTAATTTTATTTTAGGGTTTTTTTTTAAGACTTTTATTTATTTATTTGACAGAGGGGGAGGGAGAGAGAGAGAGAACACAAGCAGGGGGAGCAGCCGGGAGAGTGGGAGAGGGAGAAGCAGGCTTCCTGCTGAGTGGTGAGCCCGATGCGGGGCTCGATCCCAGGACCCCGGGATCATGACCTGAGCCGAAGGCAGACGCTTAATGAC
>NW_028044141.1:0-444 GCF_054177405.1 Leptonychotes weddellii
CTTCTACCCACATTACAGATCCTCAACTAGCTATCCAGGCATCCTCTACCAATTAATAAAACTTGACATTGCGAAATGAAACTTTTTTACCATTGTGATCTAGACATAACTCCTCCTAAGATGTTCTATTATTCATTGAGAAAACATATGGGAGATCAGGACATTGAACAAAAATCATGGCAGAATTAAAAATATATATGTATTAGGAAAAAAGATGGAGACAGGTCCCATTTGTGCCCACATGCGTACATAATAAAGTACATATATGAATGAAAATTGAGAGCCTTTTTCTTCAGGGTTCTTGGAAAGAAGCCAGTAGGCTATGCTTCACTCCTTTGCACAATGAGAGTTCTGTCTTAAAGACAGGTCTGCTTTACTCTTTTTTTTTTTATTCTTATGTTAATCGCCATACATTACATCATTAGTTTTAGATGTAGTGTTCCA
>NW_028044142.1:0-444 GCF_054177405.1 Leptonychotes weddellii
TTTACAGTAGGACCCATCAACAAACAGAATTAGATCAGGATTAGTCAAAGGGGCATCTCATACATCAGGACACGGTGTCATGAAATGGGGATTATTACCTCATAGTCTTGGGGCTCACCTTCCTCAGGTGGGGGTAGTAACATAGCAGGATTGAGAACATTGCAATGTTTAAGATGCAGATTCGGTGGGGAAAGCAGAAAGATCTCATAGGAGGCTAGTCTGCTTACAGAGAAATGTTGAATTAATTCAGAGTTAAAGCTTCAGACAGAGTGTAAAGTTTGTGAATAAATGTCATTTCCTAGGGTCGAATCTGCTGAGGCTTCCACCACCTCTGCAGCTGTAGTCGTAGCTGTAGGGCAGTTGGGGTAGGCGTGAGCAACAGAGCCAGGCTGTCCGCAGGAACAGGCAATAGGCTGATGTCCACTGACGTGTTCCTGACTGAGC
>NW_028044143.1:0-444 GCF_054177405.1 Leptonychotes weddellii
AAACATATCATAGTGAAATTATGTGATAAATGTAAACTAATTCAAGGGCAGGACAAATCAACAACAGCAACCTGAGCCCAGTGATTTTAGTCAAACTGAGTGTCTATTGTTATGGCACTGAGAGGTTTGAAAATCCTTGCTATTTTTATTAAACTAGGAGGGTGAGATGAAGGGGAAATGCAGTAGGAGTGGTTAATGATGGAAAAGTTTTCTTTTGGGTTTTTACCAATTTCATCGTCCAGACACTCGAAAAAGTGTCCGAGGACACCCCACCGAGGCTACAGGGATTTTCCAGGGACAGCAAACAGCCACAATCACTAGATAAACTTTTAACGTTAAAAAAATTACGGCATTGCTTGAAATCCTAAATTTATCACAAATCACTGGACTTTGCATTAAATGTCAATGAAGAGGGAGAAGAACAGTACAAAGATGTCTTGTTTA
>NW_028044144.1:0-9442 GCF_054177405.1 Leptonychotes weddellii
TTCACCTGAATACATTTATAACCTTCTCTAATCACCATCTATAATCAGCAAACCATACTTTTCTACTCTTTTCAAGTATGTATATACCATCTACCCCTGGCAAGCCTCCTGTGTTTCCAGAAAACCCCTCCAAGAGCTGACTGTCTTATGGATTGTTACCTCTGTCTGAGAACCCGTAGAGGTAAGGCAGTGAGGAGAAGGACATTTTCTTATTAGTGCGACATCTTCAAACTAGTTGTAAAGAAAATAGTCTTCTTTAAAGTTTAAAAATGGGGTGCCTGGGTGGCTCAGTCATTAAGCATCTGCCTTCGGCTCGGGTCATGATCCTAGGGTCCTGGGATCAAGTCCCACATCGGGCTCCCTGCTCAGCGGGAAGCCTGCTTCTCGCCCTCCCACTCTCCCTGCTGTGTTCCTGCTCTCGCTGTCTCTGTCTCTGTCGAATAAATAAATAAAATCTTTAAAAAAAAAATAAAATAAAATAAAATAAAGTTTAAAAATGACATTGAAAATGGAAATAAGTCACTAAAAGTAGGCCCCAAGGAAAATGTCATTAAACCAGAGAAAATAAGGCACTAGAAAACATGTATGAAAATACACACCAGACAAATACCCTGAAAATTTCTGGAATGCCAAATAAAATACGAGCTCTTGGGAGAGGGATGGTTCCATTAAAGAAATCATTTTTAATTTTTCTGGTCCCATTTTTGTATTACACTTCTCTATTTCTTTATTATCTCCATTAATTTCCTCATTACACCTAAGAGATTAATGCTATAATTATTGATTTCGACTCCTGGCTTTGTTCTCTAGTTTATATTCCCCCCGTTAGGACAGCATAGAAAATGTCAGCTGATGTCACTAGTTTTTGTTTTTTCTTTCTTTGGTATCATCGGAAACTGGAGAGTAACCTGTGTCCAGAAGGCTCCAGCTAATACACAATAAGTATATTACATCTGCTGCTAGCAATCTGGAAGGCCTTGACTAAAAAGAATAGAAACACTTGACTCCAATGACCATGGACTGCCAGAAATGACTGGAAGAAATATGTCCAGGGGAGCCTGGCTGGCTCGGTCGGTAGAGCATGTGAGTCTAGATCCAGGGTTGTAAGTCCAAGCCCCACTTTGGATGTAGAGATTACTTAAAAATAAAATCTTTAAAAAAAAAAAAAAAAGGAGAAAATATATCCATAGACCACAGCACAAGAGAGTGTTTAAGAGTTGGGCAAATTAAGAGATATAACATGCATCTTGTCCTAGAAACATAAAGTCCCTATGCAGACTAGTAGACACAGGGGAATCAGCAAGCCTAAGCAGTCTTACTGCATGAGAACAAGAAATGGGGAAGGGGTGGGAAGAAGGCTCTGCCAGTGGGACTTACTAAGAAATGGAGTCAGGATGTGTGATTAAGGAAAAATACATAAAGCCTTTATTTTTTTCTTTTATTTAAGATTTTATTTAGAGAGAGAGAGCACGAGTGGGGAAGAGGGACAAAGAGAGAGGGAGAAGCAGACTCCCCACTGAACAAGGAGCCCAATGTAGGGCTCGATCCCAGGACCCCAAGATCATGACCTGAGCCGAAGGCAGACGCTTCACCAACTGAGCACCCCCCAGGTGCCCCATAAAGCTTTTAAATGAGCAATGGAGTGGCACCTGAAGTGTAGGTGATTCCAAACTTCAGGCAAGCTGGTAGAGGTGGCAGCAGGAGGCAGTCCCCTTCCACCAGATATACACAAATCTGTTTACCAAGTTTTAAGATGTGGGATAACATATTCTTTATCCAAACACAGTGGTATCTCTGGTGTGGCCTCCAGCTAGGGGAGTGGCCTGACTAGAAGATCTCACTAAGTCCCTTCATTCAGGAAATCAATAGTCCTCAGTCTCAGGAAGAGTGACTCCCATTCTAGTCTGTGACACTCTCAGTATCTTTCTGCTCAGAATTTCTTTCTGGTATGTCTCTTCTAATGTATGATAAAAAATGGTATTTGGATAACTTCTAGGTTAGCTCATTTCTTCTCACTCTGTGTGCGTGTTACAGGCTGGCCATTCCTCTCTACTTCACTATTGCTTTTCCATCAGGGAAAAGGAAGGAATTGTAACCCAGTCATCCAGTCTGGCCAATTTTGGTTTTGGCTGAGATTAGATACTGAAGCCAAAGTGTTTCACATTTATGTGGACTTCTAATTTATTTTCAGTTCTAGTTACCTCGTGGCTAACACCAAAGTCCAGCAAGTACTGGACTTTGGTGTTAGCCACGTCCTTGGTAAATGTGGTACTCAATGGTAAAACTAAATGTGTCCTGTGTGTGCCCTTTTTCTCCAAAGGGTAAGCTCATGCCTACTCAGTGGTAAAACTAAATGGACTGAGTGGGGAGAGAATGAGAGAGAGGAAAGCTATGGTCAAAATAGCAGGGTCATTCGATTCCTTTAGAAATCACATTTAGTTTTACCATTGAGTTTTACCATTTCACATTTAGTTTTACCATTGAGTAGGCATGAGCTTACCCTTTGGAGAAAAAGGGCACACACAGTCACTGCAAGAGTAAGGAGCATGGTTTCTTTCTGGGAAAATAAGGCTCCAATCATTTTAAAAGCTCCTTCAGTGAGCTTGAATTTAGTACTGATGATTGTTTTCCTCTCCCAATTAAGCCAATTATAAGTATCCTTAGTCCTTAACAGTATCTTCAGTGGAGCTTCATGCTCTTTCCATGCACCATGCTTCTGCATTTTTGCTGTCTCATTAAGCCTCATTGGTACAGTCTACTTGGAAATCTTTTATAATTTATAAGATCATGCTACTGCCAAAAAGAAGAAGGAAGAGGAGGAGGAGGGAGTGGTGGAGGAGGAAAAGAAGAAAAACAGCAATAAAATGCTTTTCTTCATGGCCAACAAAATTAAAGTCAATTACAGTAATGTGAGGTAAAATCCAGATTTAATGAAGGCATTGGGTTGTACCACGTAGCATGTGGTTCTGAAGAATTGTTTGTTTCGAGAAGATGACAGATGGGAATAATTTTAGTCATTTTGTAGCTTCATATTCTAACACTTAAAGTTATAGATTGGACCACTGCTTGACAGAGTGTAATTTCTATGTTTATAGTGCAAAACAGTTGCTCTCTCTTCTTCACACTTAGGTAGGCAATCTTTTTCCATAAGTGAGTTCATGTATCGCAATGACCATCAGTGCCTGTTGCCTGCCTCCCGAGGAAATGAGATTGCAGGTCTCATTCCCTCTGTTGGCAGAAAGTGGAGCCAGATTTCTAAAGGAATCGAATGACCCTGCTATTTTGACCATGGCTTTCTTGTCTCCCATTCTCTCCCCACTCAATCCATTTTGGCAACATAGCCATTCTCAAAGGAGCAGAGACCATAGAACACTCCAATGCAGCTCCCCTTCACATGTGAACTTGAGCTTTCCATCTGTGTTTTTGTCTCACCTTGCCCCGTCAGTGGCCCTCTCTGACCCTGCTCCACTTCTCGGCCCCAGCTTACATCAAAATTGTCCCCAAGTCCTCGGAGGGTATTGTAATCACAAAGGGAAAGGACAGAGGAATGTTAAAAGTTGAAAAATCTTAATTCAAAATCTAGTGGAAGCTGAGAGCTCAAGATGCTATAATGAGAAATTAATGAACTACTATCCAGCAAAATACAGGATGCACTCAAGACAAAGAATAGAATATGAGCAATAAAGACTCCAAAGTATTCAAGCCTCCTATTAAGAAATGGAAAGGAAATAACCCACACCAATAAAAGAAACAAGCAACATAAAAACAGAATACAGCCACAAATAAAGGCTTTATTTTCCAAAGTAATGAGGCAATTGATACTAAAATAGAACAGCAGGTTAGAAGAAATGAAGCAGAATGAATCTTAAAACAGACTATGATTCAAATTCTGCATGGAAACATGTATTCATTCTTTGAACAAAAATTTAATGAGCAGCTATCATATCTAAGCTGCTGTTCTAGGTGCTAGGGGACTTTAATGATCAAGGCTGAGGAGATCCCTGTTATTGTGGAGTATATAATCTAATGCAGAGAAATAGAAAAGAAAGAAAGAAAGAAAGGAAAAAAAAATCCAAATGTTCTAAAAATCCCAAATACTAATAAGTGCAATGTCAGTAATGTCACAATTAAAACAGAATGGGTGAAATCCTAGAAAGTGACTGGGTGGCTAACCCAGAAGGGATGGTCAAAGCTCTGTGAAGAGATACCATTTAATCTAAGATTTGAATGACAAGAAGGGAACAACCTCATAAACTCTGGTGTCTGATGCAAAGAATGCAAGCCTAGGACAAACTTGGACTGTTTGAAGAATATAAACATAACCACCTTCTGGAATCTACAACTAGGGTCATCTAGTACCATCTATTACTCTCTCTGCGTGTCTTCATATGCCAAACAGTGAATAGGGCACCATATTAACCACACTTTGTCAAAGTAGATGTCAGTTGAGGACTAGGATGACAGCAGTAACAATAGCTTCCACTCACTGTGTACTTTCTACAGCCAGGTGCTTCATACCTGCTACCTCATTTTATCCTCAACTGTTATTTCCTCCAAAGCCGAAAGAGAGAACTTGCCCAAGGTCACATAGCACATGAATCCCGTGGCAGAGTTCTGACTGTCCCACCACACCAGACCATTTCCCATTAAGCTACATTGGAAAAGGGCAAGAGAACATATCAAATGAAGAAAGAAAAAATAGTCGTGTGATTAGTTGAATTTTTTCCACAGATTTGACTTATTTAATGGTTAGTGTACAATATTTCAAAATACCATGTTTAATGGCTAAAATCCATTATGTATTTAATTTCTTACCAAATTAACACTAAGTTGGAGAGTTAGTTCTAAGACGAGAGGGAAAGTTAACTCCATAGAACATTTAATGATTTATAAAATATTTTACTTTGGGTAAAGAATTCTGACAGAGAAATGATTATATTTAGTAAAATAAAATAAAATAAAACATAGCATTTTTGTGATCTAAAGGCAGCATGATTCAGCCACGATACCCATTATGGGAAAGTTGGAATTAATTAATTATACAGCAAATATGTCTTGTACATTGTTTTGCTCAACTTTAGGGGGGCCAGAAATTGAGCAGGAAGAGCCTCCTAGAAACCTCCTCCAAATGCATCTCCTTATCTGCTCTTGTCCTGTGCTACGGGGGGCAGGGGAGGGGGTGCCTTGTGCTTCTGCTTTCTCACACGGCTACGTGGAGCCGCCAAGATGGCTGACACTCTGGGGGGCAGTGCTAGGACTACAGAACTGTAAGGAGCACAGAGAAGGACTGTGGGGAAAGGAGGAGGGTTCTGTATCTCTTCTGAATTGGAAAATGTTTATTTTCCAGTACATGGGTAAGAAAGGGGCTCTGCTGATGATAACATTTTTATTTTCCACTATGTGTTTTATGGCACTGTGAGTATCTTCCTACCACAGTGTAGAAAAGCCTTTGAAACTACTTTTTAATACAGGTGAGCAACTAACTGAATTAATATAACTTATTTCTATGTAAATCACATGCTTTTTAGAAACACAGGAGTAAAGGTGGAATACCCCACAAACAGCCTCCATTTCCTCCATTTTTCTCACAGTGCATCTCCCAGTTATGGAAATGCTTGAAAGTGAGAAGAACTATCTAGATAAGGTTCCATACATGCATCTCATGTATACCGTGTTCATCTTGTTCACCATCGGGATGAAACTGTTGTAAAAGCCTTCCCTGAGCATAGCAGACACTCCATGTCAGGAGTACAAAGAACATAGGAAATTTGTCCCTATCATCAAGGAAATGATAGTGCAGTGGTATAATATTAGCTCAGAGAAGGCTGGTTTGGTTTGTTTTGATTCCTGGGGAAATTTACAAAAATGGATAATATTGACATTGCTAGACACCAGAGGTCAAACTCAGGGCCTCCAAAGAGACACTGTCTGGAACAGTGCTTCCCAGTGTCACTGGTGGACTGAAGATGGGCAGGAAAGCAAGAAGGAATGGAAGAGAGAAATGGAAAAGGAATTGAGGAAAATATGGATAGAGAAGAAAAAGGGTGGGAGAAATAAGAAATCAGGAGGATGAAAGTCAAAGTCGAGTGTGATAAAGAAACTCCCACTGTAAATAAAGGACCCCACCCCCATCTGCCAGGGACAATGCCTAGGATTGCGGTGGAGGGTGCTCTATTGAACTCTTGAGGCTGCCCCACAATCAGATGTGTTTTTATTTCTCCCAAACAACTGACCATTTCTCACGAATATAAGAATAACCAGCTTTCCAAACTGGTATGTGCTTCATGGGTGGTTTCCCTTAACTTTTCCTCAAACATGCCTATTATATTATCCATAAACAAGCTAAAAATACATGGAAATCCCAAAGGAGCTGAAGGCAAAAAGCTTTGCAAGGCCCTGAGGAAAGTGGCCAACTTTTTGATGTCTTAGTTCTTAACAGTGATGAAGCCAGCTTAGTATGATTTCAAGGTACCGTACGGACTCTCTCCCCTACCTCTGTCCCCAACTTGAGCAAATATTTGTTCACTGAGGCCTGAAATTGATTTTTCAGGGGCCAGAGTTTTTCATTTCATAATCAGAAATTATTTTAAATGCATATTCACTCTCTTGGGTAAAGTAAAACATTGACTTGAAGTTACCATTTGCAAGCTGGTTGGTCCCTTTCCTGAGAGCAGGGCAGAGAGCCCACCTGATGTTAGAGAACTGGTACTCCACTCTGAGGACACCTGGTCAAAGCAGGGAAGCTACAGATAACTCCAGTTGGCCACTGTCCAGGGTTGTGGAGCACTCCTCTGCTGACTCGTGAATGTAGCTCAGAAGAATATGTATGAACTGACCCTAATTTTTCCAGCCTCCTCTTTCAGTAGCAACCCCCACCTCACCAGCTCCCCCATACCTTACCATGCCACTCTCCAGGCATTTTGAACTACTTGTAGATACCTGAACTTGCACCTTCTTTTCAGTTGCTCCTTGAACCTGGAACATATTATCCATTTCACATCCATCCCTTTCATCTGGCCTAGTTTCTGGGTCAGAACTGAGATGGGACTTCCTACAGGAACCCTTTTGTGGCCCTCCAATGCTGGGCTGATACACACTCAGTATGTCCTCCACACATCTCCATGGCATAGATTTTAACACCTTTTACATGGAGGGGTAGTTACCTGGTTTCTTGTTTGTTGTCCTCTCTAGATTTGATCTCCTTGAGTGTGTTCACCTCTGTATCCTCAGAATTTAGCATAGTGCCTAGAGGAGAGTTCCAATTAATAACTACTGAACGAATGAATGAACAGCTTTCATTCTGCATCTGTCACCAAAAGAGGAGTTTAATTGGTGGAAAATCTTGTCCAGAGATATGAGACTGAACTCATTCCTGTATTTCCCCTCGTATGAAAATCCATTGAAATAACAGAAGAAGATATAATGAAAAAAAATTCATATTATTTCTTAGATTTGTCAGGGTAGAGTAACTACTGCATGAAACAACACCAAATCTTGACAGATTAGAACAATAAGAGTTCATTATTTATCCACATCATAGTCCAATGCCAGAGCTGGGATGGCTGGGCAGTGTTGCTCTTTCCATTATCCACATCCATTCAAAGGTCAGAAGGAGAAAAGAAAGCAAGTGGAATCACATGGGAAGATTTTTAGGAGCCAATTTGGAAGAGGCATACATCACTCCTACTTACAATCCATTGGCCGTAGCTCTGTCATGTGGCCCCTCCTAACTGTAAGAGGAAAAGAAAATAGAGATCAGCTAAAGAGTATAGTCTTCTATACCCCTGAAAAACAAGGAAGGATGCCCTCCACAAACCAGAAATTTTGGAGAATTTCGCAAAGCTCCAAAGCTATTGGGAATGGATTGGTGGATATAAATGAACAGGAGAAACCATAGCTGATAAGACACTCAAAAAGAAACAAAAGAAATTCAAGCAGGAGAAAATTACTGCAAAAATAAAATCAATTCCAGAAATACTTTGAAGTTGGAATCAACAAATGCAAATCACAGGAAGGATTTCTGGGACTGTTGTCAGGGAAATCAGGTTTGAAATTGCATTCAGAAAAAGCTGGGCTGCCCCACACTGAGTAATAGAGACCATCACTGCTCCTCACCCCAGGAGGACATCTGGTGTGACTGTCAGGACGGGACAGCGGAGCAGAGTGTGAAATAACTCTGCACCTCCATAAAGACAGCAGTAGAAGAAAAAGAAAGTGAGCACATTACTCCAGTGTTTTTCCCAGGCTAAATTGCTTAGTGTATGTCGCTGTGGTAGGAGTTTTAAACAGGAAACTCTGAGTAGACAGGGGGCCCAAAAACCAGGCCAAGTGCCCAGGTAACTTACCACTGGAGATGACAAACACCCAGAAGACAAGCTTGAAACACACATTTTGCAGCCACACATCCTGTCCCTTCTCCTCAATAACCAGAAGGAAGACACTATAATCAGAATGATAGGCAAACAGAGATCCTCATAGATAAATCTGGATAGACATCCAGGGATGTCAAATTTTTAAAAAATAATAAAAAAGCCAACACGCCAGAAAGGGGATGCCAAATGCAACAACTAATTCTTGAAGAACAAATTTTAAAGTGGGAACAGATGAAGAATTTAAAATATATGTAGTTGATATTCTTAGAGAGATTTATGAGTTTACCATACCCATAAAACAATAATAGTCTGTAACAAAAAGGATGCAGCCAGATTTGTTGGGGATAAAAATGTTATCAATCAAATAAAAACTAAATAGATGGGTTAATTGGTATTGGGAGCCAACCCTCCAGTCTCTTGCATTTCTGTACATCTTGCACAGTGAGGCATTGACTGCCCTTTGTTTTATAGTATCTTTTCAAGTATATTTATTTAGTAAATGCCTTGGAAAATAGAGATAATGTCTGTCTCCAGAGCAGGGCATACTGACTATTCAGTATAATGAAAATGTTTCCCTCTGGGGCAAAGGACAGACATGCTTATAGAAGACAGGATCCCCAAGCTCAGGGTCCCTCTCCTGTCACACGGCCCTATGTTCCACAGGTAGTGATCTGGCCCTTTCTGTGTCTCCCTGTGGGAATTAGGACTCAAGAAACCAACACAAATGCTTATAGTCTGGCCACTGCTGTTCTGTGACTAATGAACTGTTTCTGTCTCTGACTGAGAAGTCTCAAGTCTTCTTCCACGATCCATGAGACTGTGGCAGGCTAACTCACAGGTAGAGTAAAATCTCGGACCCTTCACAGTTCTTAACAATTATTATAATGAATATGCTTAGACCCTAAAATAGTGAACTATAAGATCAAGTCAAGGTATTCTCCCAGAATTCAACCCCCAAAATAAATGTGGAGTATGGGGAATAGTTAAGAAACATATAGGATGGGTGGCTCAGTCATTGGGCGTCTGTCTTCGGCTAGGGTCATGATCCTGGGGTCCTGGAATCAAGTCCC
>NW_028044145.1:0-444 GCF_054177405.1 Leptonychotes weddellii
TTGCTCATTCTCAGCCATTGTGTCTGCAGAATAGTAGAGTAGAACTGAGGTGCCGGGACTGAGGTGCTAGGTACTAAGCCAGCACCTTGGACCCACTCACTACCAGAAATCAACACTCGTTTTATCAACAGATGCATCACAGAAGACGTTGCCACCACAGCAATTAGAAAAGTCGTTACAACAGAGGAACTAACAACCTCTACCAGTCTCCACGGCCCCCCTCCCTGGCTCCAGGGATTGGCTCATCCATGGGCATGTGACCTGGTCCCAGCCAGTGAGGTGGCAGGAAACTCGGGTCTCGGCCTGCAGAGCAAAGCATGGGGTGGACCACCCAGGCCGGGGGCTTTTCCATCACGACTGCAGAAGTGGCCTAGGCGAGGCCAGTGCCAGCCCCACAGAGGGCCCAGGAAGCCAGGGGCTCGATAACATTGCTGAGGGCTGAAT
>NW_028044146.1:0-444 GCF_054177405.1 Leptonychotes weddellii
GGGTGGCGGGAGGGCCCAGCAGGAGCCGGGGAGCCAGACTCACGTGGGGGATGAGGCGGCAGGAGCGGACCGAGTCGCTGAGGCCCAGCCACTGCTGGTAGTCGGGGTAGTCCCCGCGCCGCAGGAAGTACTGGCTGCCCGCATAGTTGGGCTGCTCATACAGCATCCAGCAGCCGCTGTCCACCCGCACCGAGTTGCAGCGGCTGAAGTAGGGCTGCAGGTTCGGGTGGTCACTGCTGCACTCATAGTGGCGGCCCTGGAAACCGCGGTCCTCGTAGAAGGTGATCTGCAAGGCAAGGGAGGGAAAGGCTCAGAGGCCTGGCCCCCAGCCCCGGCGTGCGGGGCCCCCTCCCGGCCTGCGGCTGCGCTGGGCTCACCTTCCCCATGGCTGGTGGATGGAGGTCAGTGATGGGCCGCCCTGGCGCGCGCGACTATATAGCAGGA
>NW_028044147.1:0-444 GCF_054177405.1 Leptonychotes weddellii
CTAGAAAACAGGTGCATCTTTCTTGGGTTCTGGTCAATAATTTGGACTCTACACATTCCCTCAACCAGCCATCAACAGAATGACTAGGAGGAGGAATCCCCAAATTAGAAAAGACTCAGAGATTATGACTTATGCCGCAGATTTACAAATGGATACAGATATAACCAAGATGTTGGAGATGGAATTCAGGCTTGCAATTATGAAGACAATAGCTAGAATGGAGAAATCAATTAATGTCAGTATAGAGTCTCTAAGGGCAGAAATTTAAGCTGAATTGGCAGAACTTAAAAATGCTATCAGTGAGATCCAATCCAATCTAGATAATCTAACAGCTATGGTAAGTGAGGCAGAAGAACAAATAAGCGACCTGGAAGACAATATAATAGATAAAAAGGGAAAAGAGGAGGCCAGGGAAAAACAACTCAGAATCCATGAAAATAGATT
>NW_028044148.1:0-444 GCF_054177405.1 Leptonychotes weddellii
AAAGGCTTTGCCTCTTGCATTATTTACTCCCCGCCCCAACCCCAAATTTTAAAAATCTGCTGTTAACTTCAATAAGTCTCGTAATACTTTGCCTGGTCTGCTATCTGAAGAAACCCTCGTCACTTACTGAGAGGAGAGAGAGAGAGAGAAGGACCTCTCAGGTGAGAGCAATGTGTCTGTAATCCCTCGCTCCTTCAGTGGCCGGTGGAAGGTTGAGACCAGGTTTTAGAGTGCGTGTTCATCTAAGTGGTGTCCAGAATTGTGAGTGAGAAGGACTTGGAATCCTAGATGCAGGATCCGGTCCCGTGGCATGTGCCCTGGAGCTCAACACCATTCCGATCACTCCCTGAGCCTCTGACTTGGATGGGAGAGGCTGCTCTGTTAGAAGGGGGTCCTTGGTTTCCAAGGGGACCGGTGAAGTCCCCAGTGCCCCAGCTGGTGGCC
>NW_028044149.1:0-444 GCF_054177405.1 Leptonychotes weddellii
GCATGAAAATGCAGGCATCATGCCCAGAGTCAGCCCGGGAGGCTCATGAGCACCACCTCTCCATGTCTTGGCATCCTCCCTGGCAGATGCCTAGACACAATCCCTGACCCACAGTCCCTGAGTGCAACTGTCAAGGGCAAAGAGCAAAGGCCTCCTTCCCCATGGGGAGCATCCCTGTGCCCCTGCTTACCTTGTTCCTAGGCTGACACCACATCAACGGCAGCTGATTGCAGCTTTGAACAAAGTCATACAGGGTGTCCAGTTTGCCCTGAAAAGCAGAAGTGGCCGTGAGGAGACTCTAGGCATGGTGGTCACCTCGAGAGGGGTAGAGTCCTCTCTGGCTTGAGATGGTCCCAGAGGGCTCTGTCCCCAGGAACACACTGAGACAGCACTGCAGCCTCTACCTGGGGCAGGGGCCTGGTGGCCTTGTGGTTTGAGGGCAGG
>NW_028044150.1:0-444 GCF_054177405.1 Leptonychotes weddellii
ACGTGGCAGAGACTCTGTGCTGGACAGAGTTGTCCTCAGGATTTGGGGGCCTTGTCTCATGTCTTCCGGCCCCCAGGCCTGTGTTGTTGCCTCTTGGAGTTTTCAGGGTGTCTGCCCTTCCACCCTCTTTCTGACATTTCATTGTGATGTGTCCCGGTGTGGGTCTCCTCTCATCTGCTCTAGGTAAGAATTTGGGTGGGTCTTTCAACATGTGTGTTTCTCCTTGTGAACTTGGAGAAATATCTTTGAAATTGTTTTCATCATTTCCTACTCAACATTCTTTTTAAAACAATCATTATTATCTTGTTGGAATCACTTGACTGAGAAACAAACAGGTCTTCTCTCCTGCTGCCTTCACCCTCCCGATTGTACGACTTCAGGGAAGGACAACTGTAGTCATCCAGTGTATCCACTCAATTATTCATGTCTATGGTCATATTGTTC
>NW_028044151.1:0-444 GCF_054177405.1 Leptonychotes weddellii
ACAGAAGCTCCGCGGGCTTCTTCCCTTTCAGCCCGGGGCCAGTGGTGTGCGGCGGGCACAGCCCGGGCTCTCGTGAAGTGAGTCCTGAGACGAGCCAGCAGTGAGTGCTGAATAGATACTGCTGGTCCCTGCCGCAGACTTCTCCCGAACGCCCACCAGCAGCCAGCGGCTCTGCACCGCCCTTCCCGCGCACACCTGGGGGTCGGGGCCGCGGCGCACACCTGGATGGAAAGAAGCCCGACGCAGTTAGGAAATGGTGGGCGCCCTCCAGGTTCGCAGACACCAGTGTGGGGCTGGCCTTGCAGAGCCAGGCCCTTTCAGAGCCCTCTCGGGCCTGCCACGCTGACTCCGGACACAGAACTTGCCAAAGCAG
This sequence comes from Leptonychotes weddellii, assembly GCF_054177405.1. Lineage (NCBI taxonomy): Eukaryota > Metazoa > Chordata > Mammalia > Carnivora > Phocidae > Leptonychotes > Leptonychotes weddellii. Next base: position 374 of record NW_028044151.1, read on the forward strand.
GGCTCACACTCAGAAGCTGGCTAAGCCGAGGTACAGGCAGGAAGTTCCCGAGGGTTCGCAGAGCAGTGGTT